>NW_026867467.1:663395-775895 GCF_020745735.1 Hemiscyllium ocellatum | reverse complement strand
TTCTCCTGCTGACTGTCATGTAACATTGAGCCATCTAATTTCCTTTGAAAACCTTAACTGAAGCTGCCTACAAGACAGTCACTGACATTGCATTTTAGACCCAACCACCAGCAGCAATTTGAAGTATTTCCACACCTCACTTCTGCTTCTTTTACCAAAGGCTTCAAATCTATGTCTTGTCGTTTTCAATCCTGTCAGCATTCTGCCAAGGTCCACCCTGTCTGTGGTATCCTGACTTCTTGTGATTTTGAAACTGCCATCAAATCTCTTGTTAGGCCTTTTATCTCCAAGGCCAACAATCCATCTGAGATTCATTGGTCTGCTGGAGACAGATTGAATAATTTAGGTTCAAACTCTATTGAGCTTAGAGGGAGAGGAGATCTAGTTAAGGCATGTAAAATGCTAAATGGGATTGAAAAAGTAAACGTAGAGAAGATGTTTCTCCATGTAGGGCAATTCAGATGAGAGGTCACAGTTTTAGGATAATGGCAGCACAATTAAAACAGGAGAAATTATTTATCTTAAAGGGTCATGATCCATGGAAATAATGACCTCAGGGTGCAGTGGATGTCAGAATTTTGGCTTAATTTAAGGAAGTGATAAACAAGTTATGAATTAGTAATGTGTTGAAGAGAATGGGTAGGAAAGTGGACTTGAGGCTGAGATGAGATCAGCTGTGACTGTATTAAATTGTGGAATTTGTGGTAAAAGACATCAGGTGATTGAATATTTTTGGAACATTTAGTGTAGTTAATATGTACTTTGGAGTTTTGTGACAGGAAAATTAAATAATAAAATAAATTACCTTGCTTTAGGGTTGAAAATACTCAATAATTCCTTTCAGCTTCTAAAACTCGAAAGTTGGGAAATATTTTGGTTCTGTTTGAAATAGACCTGACAAGTTTCAATGAGACCTGAGAGATAACCCAAACTGGAAGGAAGAGAAACACGGAGAAAAGATGCTATGGAGGATCGACAGCAGGACAAAGAAAGCTGAGCATTGATTATGTTTAGAAATCAGAATTATGTCAAAAAGACAGAGCTAAGGACGCTTCCCTTGCATGTTTATAGCATTCTCCAGGTAGATGACTTAAAGGCACAAATAGACATACATGGGTATGGTTTTATTGACATTACAGATACATGGCAACCTAAATATTCAGGAATATTCAATGTTTAGGTAATACAGACAGGAAGGAGAAAGAGATTGAGTTGTGCTGATAATAAGAGTTAATAACTAAGTTATTCGGGGGAGATCTCAGATTTGAAGACCAATGTATGTAATCTGTTTGAGTGGAGCTGGAAAACAGCAAGTGACAGCAGATATTGGTCAGAATTATTTTTATCAGCCAACAAATAATACTGGTGGTGTGGATCATGGTATTAATCTGGTGATGGAGATGTGTTTAGCATGGGCAACACAATTATCAGATGTGACTTCACTGCTCAAATCTTGCCTAGTTTTTTTTTTCACCTCTGTTCCATTTAATCTGATATTGCAATCTTCCCAATTATCAGGGAGATTTTAAAAAAT
The DNA here is from genome assembly GCF_020745735.1 of Hemiscyllium ocellatum. NCBI lineage: Eukaryota > Metazoa > Chordata > Chondrichthyes > Orectolobiformes > Hemiscylliidae > Hemiscyllium > Hemiscyllium ocellatum. The sequence goes on along the minus strand of NW_026867467.1, from coordinate 774,361 downwards.
GGATTACAACAACCTTTTTATTTTCATAGGTGGCCTATTCTCTAATAGAGGAGTGGAATGGGGTGAGAGCTGATCTGGGGTGAGGTATCCACTACTTGGAGACAGTTGATAGGCTTTCCCATGCCTCTGGTTCAACTCCATCTCCTTATTCCTGACATTTCACACTTTCAGTTGGAAGATTGTCCCAGATTTCCAAAAGCAAGAGGAGAGGTCTCCTGTACTTATGAGATCTGACCCCAGGGATGGATTGTTATTTTGGGAAAGCTGCCTGATCCTGGGAGGATCTCCTTTGGTGGGAGTGGGTCCTTGTCTGGCAGGGTGTGACGCTAGGGAGGAATCTGATCATGGCATTTCAGTGATTATATAATTGAATGTGGCCCAATCTCTCTAAGAGTGGTATCCCAGCAAGGGACTGCTTTTGTTTTCAAGAGAGTGTTAATGGCTGAGATCACCAATCCTGATTATCATTGTGTGGGATATGAGGTTTGATGGAGATACCAGGTGGGTCAGAGTTAAACCTGCCAAACAGATTGAATCAAACATTTGTGGCCTCATGAAAGTAATTACATTTCCAATCTGCATCTTATGGGTAGCTGATTACCTGATCCCTATAAAAATGCAACCTGCAGGCAGTGAATGCAGGCAGTTAATCATATAACATTTTATAAGTTCCTACGTTGGAACTAGAACCAGTCTGACTCAAGGATGGAATACATACAGTCTCTAACCTCATACATTTAATGCATTGTCTGAGCAACGATGTAATTTTTTTTGTAAAACCTTAAGTTATCTCAGGAATATGACTTGAAAGAAATTCTGAGATTTACATATTAATGAATTAAAACCCGCAACCCACTCTAAGAGGAAGACTTAACAACAACCTAGATTTCTTCAATATATTGTATCAGTTGCATGACACTATGATCTTGTGCTCTAAATTCTGTGTCTTATGAATCTGCCCCACAAGGTACCTGACGAAGTAGAGGTGTTCCGAAAGCTACTACAGGTATACAATCCTTTATCCGAACCCTTGGGACCAGTTGGTTTTTGGAATTTGGAAGTTTTTGCTTAATCGTGAAATTTTTAAAAATTGTACTGAACAGCAGTCTCATTGGTGAGTATTCCAGGCCCTAAGACAGAATTGATGCCTGCCAGTGCTGGGTCATGCCCCCACGTCACATCTGAGTGATGTGGATCGAGTGGGTGTGGAGTTGGGTTAACTGTTTGCATGCCAAACAACTTTGTGAATGAGAAAAAACTTCATAAAATGAACTTTGGATTTGGGAGCTTTTCAGATTTCAGGATTTTGAATAAAGGATTGACTACCTGTACGTCTAAATAAACCTGTTGAACTATAAAAGCAAATTACTGCAGATGCTGGAATCTAAAACCAAAAGAGAAAATGCTGGAAAATCTCAGCAGGTCTGGCAGCAAGGAAGCTTTGACAAAGGGTCAGTTCGACTCAAAATGTCAGCTCTTTTCTCTCCTTACAGATGCTGCCAGACCTGCTGAGATTTTCCAGCATTTTCTCTTTTGGCTGTTGAACTATAACTTGATGTCGTATGATCTGATTAAGATCTGATTAAGGAACAGATATTCCGTAAATGCAATTCAAACAGTCCTGAGTTTGTCACACTTTAAAGTTAACACTTGCTTCTTTGGAAGCGGCTGGGAATAAAAAATGGGCAATGTGTGACAGAGTCCGGACAACCGACAAAGTCAGAATATTTGTCATTATCATACGAAAAGAGAAATGCCCGCAACTTGAGAAATTGGATTTGTGTGCTCTGCTGGTGATATTAAATATGCTGGGCAAAATTGAGTCGTAATGTCATAAATCAAATGTCTCTTTCAAGATTTTCTCTATTTAATGGCCCACATTCTGCATTCTGTACTGTTAATTCTCTGAAATGCTCTCAAACTCAATTATTAATCATAGTCACAATATTGCAGATATTAAAGTCAGTTATTTGTTGAAACAGATATTTTTATTCGTATTATTTTTTTTATTCCTGTATGTCTAACCTCCTATTTACCTGTCCACTCCACCCCCTTCCATGAACCAATCAGGATTACCCCCACCTGCATCCACCTCTCACCATCTCACCTGCCCTTCCCCCAGCCCTACCCCTCCATTTATTTCTGAGCTCCCCTCCCCTCCCCAGTCCTGATGAAGAATCCCAACCCAAAACATCATCAACTTCCCTGCTCCTCCAATGCAGACTGATCTGCGGTGCTTATCCAGCTCCACATCTGTTGACTTATATTTGTTTATCTCCAACAGATCATTTAACTTTGGAAACTTTGGACCAAACATATCTATCCAACTGAGAAGATTTTCCCACATGCAATCCATCATATTTCCAAGCTACATTCATAGCTCCATTTGTGAACAGATCAGAAATGAGAAATATAATACAAAAAAAAGCATCACATGGTTTCAAATAAGTTATCATCTTATTTCCCACTGCAGTCAGATATTCCATTGCATTCAATTCCCCACAAACAATTAAAGTTTATAGTCTGAGTTACTCCTCCTGAGGTCACGGGTATTCTGCTGTTAGTGCTCCACATTTACTCCAATGCTGTATTTACAGATACCCACAGAAAAGCAAGAATACTGACTCAGAAGTTCATATCTGAGCAGTCACCCACACTCTGTACAATTCTACAATGACACATCCACCCAGCAACATGAGGGTCCAGCCTGAGGTTTGTGATCCCCATTCAGTACAATTCCATGATCACAGTGATTCCTGGAGATCTGGATCAACAGTACACAACATTCCAATCAATCTCTGGATAATGCAGAGTGTCTGTGAGCTACAGATAAAGTTTCTTTCCTCAGCTGAGGAATTACACCACTGAGTAAGTTTGGAAATGTTAACTGCAGACATTAATCTCACACAGTGGAAACTCGCATTAACCCAGTGATCTGTCCTCACCAATGTCATGACCCCACACATTCCACTGATTGATAAAAACCCACAAGATGGTCAAAGCCATCTCTGCTAACCCTCACGTCTTACTCCATAATAACCTGCTGTACCCATTGATTACCTTGTTATATCTGGGCTTCCATCTGAAGCAAGCTGACTGAGGAAGATCCCTTTCCATCAAGGAATGGGAAACACCAGGTGTCACTGCGAGGTGGGTTGTTACAAAACCCATCTGACCAATAGCAGGCTGTGAACTACCACAGAGAGGGGGTGGTCTTCCGAAACCCTTTCTAGACCAGCCAGGGCCGGTGCTCAGCCAAACTCCATCAATGTGGCCTCAGTGTAAACCCATTCTGCACAGTATAGGGAAACACACAATGCTGCACATTACTGAGGAGCCTCTGAACTGACAAACTATTCACTTTAAACTCAGTCAGTTAGGACACTAACGTCTAGTGGCACAGTGGTTAGCACTGCTGCCTCACAGTGCCAGAGACCTGGGTTCAATTCCTGCCTCAGGCAACCGACTGTGTGGAGTTTGCACGTTCTCCCTGTGTCAGCGTGAGTTTCCTCCCACAGTCCAAAGATGTGCGGACCAGGTGAATTGCCCATGCTAAATTGCCCGTAGTGTTAGGTAAGGGGTATGGATGGGTTGCGGGTTGGTGTGGACTTGAAGGGCCTGTTACCACACTGTAAGTAATCTAATCTAGTCTGACATCAGAATTTCCCTTGCTAAATGGAAATATAACAATTATCAGTTGTAAGTAGAAATAACTATGTTTTGATGCAGTGATTTATGCAATTTAAGTTATAACAAAACCTCCCAGGAACACCAATGACAGCAAGGATGGTGTAGCATACTGCAGTGATTCTTAGCCTTAGAAAATACATTTTGTTGTTTGTGAAACAACCTCTCCCTTCCTGTTGCTGGCAATCTGTCCAAATTGGAGAATCCTCGCAGAATTGGAGATGAGATGTTTATTTTATCCAGAAACTTTATTTTATATTGTGTTGCATCTCCACTGGGAAACTGTGATTACACCTTCAGGCTTTTTATAACTTTGAACAATAGCTTTATTTTAATGATGTGATGTCATTGAGATTTAAACTGTAATTGAATACCCCAAAGACTGCATTAATCTGATCCTGGTCTCAACTGTTAATTCCAACTTGTCTTCAAACAACAATACTTAAATTATGTCAAGCACTGTTAGCCACATCAATATCTCAATACCTGTTGATATCCTTTTCAGTGATGACCTTCATTCTGCTGAGGCCATTCAGACATTCAATACCTCATGTTGGAGAGCTCCTTGAGAGCTGTTTTACTGCACACTGTTATCCCACAGATTTCCTTGTTCATTCAGTTTTATAACTCATTTGGGAAATTCTTTGTCTAATACTGTTTGCAGTTCTCCCCGTGTCTGCGTGGGTTTCCTCCGGGTGCTCCGGTTTCCTCCCACAGTCCAAAGATGTGCAGGTCAGGTGAATTGGCTATGCTAAATTGCCCATAGTGTTAGGTAAGGGGTAAACGTAGGGGTATGGGTGGGTTGCCTTCGGCGGGTCGGTGTGGACTTGTTGGGCCGAAGGGCCTGTTTCCACACTGTAATGTAATCTAATCTAATCTACTGTCAAAATTTGCCTTCCTTAACTTTGAGATCAGTTTGATCCTTTTCCACCATGACTTTAAAACTACAAAGAACAAAGACAAAGAAAATTACAGCACAGGGGCAGGCCCTTCAGCCCTCCAAGCCTGTGCCGATCCAACTCCTCTGTCTAAACTTGTCACCTATTTTCTAAGGATCTGTATCCCTCTGCTCCCTGCCCATTCATGTATCTGTCTAGATACATCTTAAATGATGCTACTGTGCCCACCTCTACACCTTCGCTGGCAACTCTTTCCAGGCATCAACCATCCTCTGCATAAATAATTTTCCACACATACCTCCCTTAAACATTTCCCCTCTCACCTTGAACTCGTTACCCCTAGTAATTGAGACCCCCACTCTGGGAAAAAGCTTCTTGCTATTCACCCTATCTATATCTCTCATGATTTCGTAGACCTCAATCTGATCCCCACCTCAACCTGCATTTTTCTAATGAAAATAATCTTAATCTTCTCAACCTTCCTTCATTGCAAGTACCCTCCATACCAGGCAACATCCTGGTGAACTTCCTTTGCACACTCTCCAAACCATCCACATGCTTTTGGTAATGTGACAACCAGAACTGCACGCAGCATTCCAAATGTGGCTGAACCAAAGTCTTACATAACTGTAACATGACTTGCCAACTCTTGTACTCAATACCCCGTCCAATGTAGGAAAGCATGCAGTATGCCTTCTTGACCACTGTATAGACCTGCATTGCCACCTTCAGGATACACTGTGGGCGGCATGGTGGTTAGCACTGCTGCCTCACAGTGCCGGAGACTAGGGTTCAATTCCCGCCTCAGGCAACTGTCTGCATGGAGTTTGCACATTCTCCCTGTGTCTGCATGGGTTTCCTCCGGGTGCTCTGGTTTCCTCCCACAATCCAAAAATGTGCAGGTTAGGTGAATTGGCCATGCTAAATTGTCTGTAGTGTTTGGTGAAGGAGTAAATGTAGGGGAATGGGTCTGGGTGGATTGCTCTTCGGAGGGTTGGTGTGGACTTATTGGGCCAAAGGGCCTGTTTGCACACGATAAGTAATCTAATGAATACCCTGATCTCTCTGCACATCAATTTTCCCCAGAGCTTTTCCATTCACTGTATAGTTCGCTCTAGAATTGGATTTTCTAAAATGCATCACCTCGCATTTTCCTAGATTGAACTCCATCTGCCATTTCTCTGCCCAACTCTCCAATCTATCCATATTCTGCTGCATTCTCTGACAGTCCCCTTCATTACCTGCTACTCCACAATGTTAGTGTCATCTGCAAACTTGCTAATCAGACAATTTGTACCTTTCTCCAGATCATTTATGTGGAAAACACTGACCACAGTTCTCTATTTTGAGGAACTTCCTTCCACTACTACTCTATCTCCTGCTGCCCAGCCAATTCTCTATCCATCTAGCTTATACACCCTGGACCACATGCGACCTATCATTGGGAACCTTATCAAACATCTGACTGAAGTCCATGTATATGACATCTACAGCCATTTCCTCATCAATCAACTTTGTGACTTCCTCAAGGAATGCTATTAAGTTGGTAAGGCATGACTTCCTCTGCAAAAAGACATGTTGCCTATCACTGATAAGCCCATTTTCTTCCAAATGGATATATATCCTTTCCCTCAGTATGGCAGGCTCTTCGGTCTATAATTGCGTGGGTAATTCCTGCTACCCTTCTTAAACAAGGGGACAACATTTGCAATTCTCCAGTTCTCTGGGGCCTCACCCATGTTTAAGGATGCTGCAAAGATATTTGTTAAGGTCCCAGTTATTTCCTCTCTCACTTCCCTCTGTAACCTGGGTTAGATCCCATCCAGACCTGGGGATTTGTCCACCTTAATTCCTTTTAGAATACCCAACACTTGCTCCCTCCTTTTGCCAACTTGAGTAATCAAGCATCTATTCCTAACCTCAACATCTGTCATCTCCCTCTACTCGGTGAATACTGTTGCAAAGTACTCATTAAGAATCTCACTCATTTTCACTGACACCATGTATAACTTCCCTCCATTGTCCTTGAGTGGGCCAACCCTTTCTCTAGTTACCCTCTTGTTCCTTATCTATGAATAAAAGGCTTCAGGATTTTCCTTAACCTTGTTTGCTAAAGATATTTCATGAGCCCTTTCAGCTCTCTTAATTCCTCATTTCAGATTGGTCCTACCCTCCAGATATTCTTCCAAAGCTTATGTACCTTCCTTATATACGTTTATGTTGATCTTATGTATGCTTTCTTTTTCCTCTTTGCTAGTCTCACAATTTCACCTGTCATCTATGATTGCTTCATCTTGCCATTTCTATCCTTCATTTTCACATGGACATATCTGTCCGGCTGTCTAATCAACCTCCCTTTAAAAGTCTCCCACATAGCAAAGACAATTATAATCACTAGCCCCAAAGTGCTGTCCCATTGACTCCTCAGTCACTCGCCCTGCCTTATTTCCCAAGGTCAAAAAGGCTACCTGATGAAGGAGCAGCGCTCCGATAACTCGTACTTCCAAATACCTGTTGGAGTATAATCTGGACTTTTAACTTTGTCCACTCCAGTCCAAAACTGGCACCTCCATATCATTATTTCCCAAGAGTAGACCAAGTTTTGCTCCTTCTCTAGTTGCTACATCCACAGACTGATTATAAGAATTTTCTTGCACTGAATCTTACCCAAGCCCTTGATACTATTAAAAGTAATATTAGCAAATTTTCTGGGTGGCAGGGTGAAATGTGAGGAGGATGTTAGGAGAATACAGGTTGACCTGGTCAGGCTAGGTGAGTGGACGGATGCGTGGCAGATGCAGTTTAATGTAGATAAATGTGTGGTTATCCACTTTGGTGGCAAGAACAAGAAGGCAGATTACTACCTAAATGGATTCTGGATTAGTGGTGCTGGAAGAGCACAGCAGTTTGGGGCGGCACGGTGGCACAGTGGTTAGCACTGCTGCCTCACAGTACCGGGAACCCCGGTTCAATTCCTGACTCGGGCGACTGACTGTGTGGAGTTTGCACGTTCTCCCCGTGTCTGCGTGGGTTTCCTCCGGGTGCTCCGGTTTCCTCCCACAGTCCAAAGATGTGCGGGTCAGGTGAATTGGCCATGCTAAATTGCCCGTAGTGTTAGGTAAGGGGTAAATGTAGGGGTATGGGTGGGTTGCGCTTCGGCGGGTCAGTGTGGACTTGTTGGGCCGAAGGGCCTGTTTCCACACTGTATGTAATCTAATCTAATGTAATCTAATCTAATCAGTTCAGGCAGCATACAAATTGCAGCGAAATCGACGTTTCGGGCAAAAGCCCTTGATCAGGAATAAAGGCAGTGAGCCGGAAGCGTGGAGAGATAAGCTAGAGGAGGGTGGGGACAGTGCTGAGCTGAAAGTTTGGAACTAGGGTGAGGTGGGGGAAGGGGAAATGAGGAAACTTTTGAAGTCCACATTGATGCCCAGGGGTTGAAGTGTTCCAAGGCGGAAGATGAGGTGTTCTTCCTCCAGGCGTCTGGTGGTGAGGGAGCGGCGGTGAAGGAGGCCCAGGAGCTCCATGTCCTTGGCAGAGTGGGAGGGTGAGTTGAAATGTTGGGCCATGGAGCGGTGTGATTGATTGGTGCGGGTGTCCCGGAGATGTTCCCTAAAGTGCTCTGCTAGGAGGCACCCAGTCTCCCCAATGTAGAGGAGATCGCATCAGGAGCAATGGATACGATAAATGATATTAATGGATGTGCAGGTAAAACTTTGATGGATATGGAAGGCTCCTTTAGGGCCTTGGATAGAGGTGAGGGAGGAGGAGTGGGCACAGGTTTTACAGTTCCTGCGGTGGCAGGGGAAAGTGCCAGGATGGAAGGGTGGGTTGTAGGGAGGTGTGGACCTGACCAGGTAGTCACGGAGGGAACGGCTTTTGCGGAAGGCGGAAAGGGGTGGGAGGGAAATATATGCCTGGTGGTGGGGTCCTTTTGGAGGTGCGAGATTTAGGTGTTCTTGTACATCAATCAATGAAAGCAAGCATGCAGGTACAGCAGGCAGTGAAGAAAGCTAATAGCATGCTGGCCTTCAAAACAAGAGGAATTGAGTAGAAGCAAAGAGGTCCTTCTGCAGCTGTACAGGGCCCTGGTGAGACCGCACCTGGAATATTGTGCGCAGTTGTGTTCTCCAAATTTGAGGAAAGACATTCTGGCTATTGAGGGAGTGCAGCGTAGGTTCACGAGGTCAATTCCCGGAATGGCAGGACTATCTTATGCTGAAAGATTGGAGCGATGGGCTTGTGTACACTTGAGTTTAGAAGGCTGAGAGGGGATCTGATTGAGAAGTATAAGATTATTAAAGAATTGGATACTCTGGAGGCAGGAAGCATGTTTCCGTTGATGGGTGAGTCCCAAACCAGAGGACACTGTTTAAAAATAAGGGGGAGGCCACTTAGAACAGAGTTAAGGAGAAACTACTTCACCCAGATAGTGGTGGGTGTATGGAATGTTCTGCCCCAGTAGGCTATAGAGACCAAGTCTCTGGATACTTTCAAGAAAGATTTGGATAGAGCTCTTAAGGATAGTGAAATCAAGGTTTATGGGGATAAGGCAGGAACAGGATACTGATTGAGGATGATCAGCCATGATTATAGTGAATGGTGGTGCTGGCTTGAAGGGCAGAATGGCCTATTTCTGCACCTATTGTCTATTGTTTATTATCTATTGTCTATGGCAGTCGCAGTCTACTTTTGAAAGTTAAAATCCTCTACTCTTACCACCGCATTATTGTTACAGATAACTGTAATCTCCTTACAAATATACTTTTCAATTTTATGCTGAAATATTTAGGAGTGAAACTACTGTCAGATGCTTTGTTGAATTTGCATTGTAAAACATAAAATTTGCTCTAAGGACAAAAATCTGTGAGATTGTGTTTTATCAGTCGATACCTGATACTGTATATGATTATTGCAATCAAGAATTGTTATTAATAGACACTTTACAATATCAGTATCCGTATTACTCATAAACACTGCACATTGTTACTATTATCAGTGAAAATAAACATTGGGGGTTGACTTTGATTCTATTCATATTTCTTTCTATTCTATCCAGGCTGTACAATGTTGATCTCACAGATTTTTGGTCTAAAGATTTCTCCACTGCTGTTGTTGTGTACAGTTCAGTCACCACAATACCAGAAGGATGTGGATGCTTTGGAGAGGGTACAGAAAAGATTTACCAGAATGTTGGCTGGCCTGGGGGATTTTAGCGATGAAGAACGGCTAGATAGACTGAGTTTGTTTTCAGTGGAATGCAGGAAGTGACCTGATAGAAGTTTATAAGATTGTGAATGGCATGGGTAGAATGGAAAGTGAGCCTTTTTTCTAGGTTGGATTTGCCAATTATTCTGAGAGACAGGTTCCAGGTGTCAGTGGAGGTGTGTTTAAAAGAGATGTGTGAGGCACGTTTTTCACACGAAGGGTAGTGAGTGACAGGAACATGCTGCCAGGGGAGGTAATGGAAGCAGACACAATAGCTGCATTTTAGAAGCACCTGTATCAACACATGAATAGGAAGAGAATAGAAGGATATTTGATCCTGTAAGTGATGACAGTTTTAGTGTAGAAGGTTAAAATGTATCAGCACAGGCATTGAGGACTGAATGGCCTGTTCCTGGGCTGTAATGCTCTTTGTTCTTTGCTGGTACAAACCAGTCACTGAAAGTTCTGGATTTGAGATCAAATTCATTCACAGACAAATTTATCCCCACTGTCTCCTGCCTCATACATAAGACCATAAGACATAGGAGTGAAAGTAAGGCCATTCAGCCCATCGGGTCCACTCCGCCATTCAATCATGGCTGATGGGCATTTCAAATCCACTTACCCGCATTCTTCCCGTAGCCTTTAATTCCTTGGGACATCAAGAATTTATCAATCTCTGCATTGAAGACATTTAGCGTCCCGGCCTCCACTGCACTGTGCGACAATGAATTCCACAGGCCCACCACTCTCTGACTGAAGAAATGTCTCCGCATTTCTGTTCTGAATTTACCCTCTCTAATTCTAAGGCTGTGTCCAAGGGTCCTCGTCTCCTCGCCTCATCGCCTAACGGAAACAATTTCCTAGCGTCCACCCTTTCCAAGCCATGTATTACCTTGTAAGTTTCTATTAGATCTCCCCTTAATCTTCTAAATGCCAATGAATACAGTCCCAGGATCCTCAGCCGTTCCTCATATGTTAGACCTACCATTCCAGGGATCATCCGTGTGAATCTCCGCTAGACACGCTCTAGTGCCAGTATGTCCCTCCTGAGGTGTGGGGACCAAAACTGGACACAGTATTCCAAATGGGGCCTAACCAGAGCTTTATAAAGTTTCAGTAGCACAATGGTGCTTTTATATTCCAACCCTCTTGAGATAAATGACAACATTGCATTCGCTTTCTTAATCACGAACTCAAGCTTCATGTTTACCTTTAGAGAATCCTCAACTAGCACTCCCAGATCCCTTTGTACTTTGGCTTTACAAATTGTCTCACCGCTTAGAAAGTAGTCCATGCTTGTATTCTTTTTTCCAAAGTGCAAGACCTCGCATTTGCTCACATTGAATTCCATCAGCCATTTCCTGGACCACTCTCCCAAACTGTCTAGATCCTTCTATAGCCTCCCCACTTCCTCAGTACTACCTGCCTGTCCACCTAACTTTGCATTATCGGCAAACTTCGCTAGAATGCCCCCCGTCCCTTCATCCAGATCATTAATATATAATGTGAACAGCTGCGGCCCCAATACTGAACCCTGCGGGACACCGCTTGTCACGGCTGCCATTCCGATAAAGAACCTTTTATCCCAACTCTCTGCCTTCTGTCAGACAGCCAATCCTCAATCCATACCAGTAGCTCATCTCGAACACCATGGGCCCTCATCTTGCTCAGCAGCCTCCCGTGTGGCACCTTATCAAAGGCCTTTTGAAAATCTAGATAGACCACATCCACTGGATTTCCCTGATCTAACCTACTTGTCACCTCTTCAAAGAATTCCAACAGGTTTGTCAGGCACGACCTCCCCTTACTAAATCCATGTTGACTTGTTCTAATCTGACCTTCTCTTCCAAGAATTTAGAAACCTCATCCTTAATGATGGATTCTAGAATTTTACCAACAACCGAGGTTAGGCTAATTGGCCTATAACTTTCCATCTTTTGTCTTGATCCTTTCTTGAACAAGGGGGTTACAACAGTGATCTTCCAATCATCCAAGACTTTCCCTGACTCCAGTGACTTTTGAAAGATCTTAACCAACGCCTCCGCTATTTCCTTAGCCACCTCCCTTAGGACTCTAGGATTAGCCCCTCGGGGCCAGGAGATTTATCAGTGTCATACATGTCTGCAGGTTTGGAAAAGATTGGGTTAGTGTCTGTCTTTTTGCTAATATAAAATATAATGTGATCCAGTCTCTTTTATCAGTAACATATGTCAAGGATTATCTGTTTATTTCATGTTTTCTCTTCAAACTGTTTCAGGCTGTTGGAGAATCAGTTCAGTCCAAACGGACAGAGACAATTGGAGTCAGCACAGGAACAGCTGCACTGACTATATCCGTGGCTGAATGTTTCAGACTCTTCAGGGCTTGAACAAAAAAAGAGAAGAACAACTTTCACGTTGTTGGGGTGGCAATGATATAAGGGGTTAGAATGGAGAGGGTGCAGGATTAAAACTACACGACACATGGCTATAGGTCAAAAGGAGCAGGGAAGAAAAGTCACAATGAAAACCCATGTGTGTCTCCCCCATTGAGAAACAGCTGGGGCTTGTTTTCAGTTGAAAATGAATCGATATTTGATGTAAAGGTAGGAGACCGCAAGGTTTAAGTTGGTATCTTGGAGAGAACAGATAGACAAAGGCCACAATACAACAATACATTGATGACTTCTAATGGATAACATAATATGGAGGTGCCGGTGATGGATTGGTGTGAACACAGTTAAAAATCCTACCCCACAATCTACCTGATGAAGGAACAGCTCTCTGAAAGCTAGTACTTTTAAATGAACCTGTTAGACTATAACCTGATGTTGTGTGATTTTTAATTCAATGGATAATGTGGGAGAGCTTGGACATAGCTTTGAAGAAATAACTTGAAACCGTTTAAACCAGCTGGCAGATCCTCAGAAGACTTTAATACTCAGTTCAAAGTCCTGATATCAGGGCTTGGGTTTGCACCAACTGACCAATTCGAACATCACATGTCATCTATTAACAGTTAATTAGAAATTCGTTAATTATGCAGTTAGCACTACAATATAATTTGTTTCAGTTAAATATGTTAACCTTTTATTATCTTCAGGGAACATTTATTCAACTCGGATGGTTTATCCTGCTTAGCTGTAATAAAATTGTGTTTTCCTCAAGGATGTCTGAACTCAAGCAGTCAGTCCCAAACACTAAGTTAGAACAAGGCTATTGATTGGTATATTTTCTGCTCAAAATCATGCATGTAACTATATTCGTCTATAGAAGTCACAACTATATTTATATCACCTGTCTCTTATGGAAAACATGTACAGTCACCAGTAGAGGGGGAATCATGCGTTTGTCTGTGTGAGAGGGCTGGATATTTAGAATCTAGCAGAGGGAGATTGCTGTAGGTGGTGTACGTTCTGTAATTGACACTGTCCTGAGTCTCAACATCTTTAACACAATTTGTGTCAAGCAACTATTTCCCAACATTGACTGTAGATGAACTATTGACGAAAAATGGAACAGCCTTGTAACATTCAGTTACAAATTCCGAGGAATGAAGTACCTTTGTTTAATGCATATATGTTCAATTCATCGTACATTTCTGTTAATTTTTAAAAACATTTTGTCCATTTATATAATTGCTTTATGTTAAATTGTGGAATGTATTTAGCATAATTTGTATAATCTCAAACTCATTAAACGTGCCGATTAAAGTTAGCTTTCCTCCTTTGGTCATTTCATGACAACTGCATAGCTTATACAAGTATAATTAGTCCATTCAGTCAATTTGTATTCTTAGTAAGTCAAGTGCCTCCTCTGGGGAGTCATCATCCAGAGGAGAAGCATCTGAAAGATACTAGATTTCAGCATGGAAGTTTGGGCATGGAGGTACAGGGATAGGCAAGGGTCAATTAACCAGATTCCTCTTTGGCTTAGGCAAAAAACAATATAATGTCCGCTTCATGCATAGACGGATGACAATGTATGTTCCTAAGATGAGACAAAGGACTATCAATACGTCCCATATGATCCACCCATATAGCGACCATAACCTGCAAGTAACACTCCATCCACATGAATCGGATAATGGTGGGGCAGGTACCTTCCCTGTGTCTTGATCTAATTTATTGATAACATCTGTGTTGTCCAAACGTTTTTCAAGAAATCACTGAAGTAGGTGCCACATTGTGTGCCAATGACTGAACAAGCACCTCCTTTAGCAAGGAGGAAATCTAGCACGAGCTGATTCTGAAGCGTCATCATCCGGATCTCCTGTAAGTCTTTGTTCACCAGCTTCAGAGCATGGGCAGTCGAGTTGGCAAGTTTTTCTATGTCATATGCCAGGAGACCTATCTGATCTAGGGCCATCTCAACATGCCCGCCAGGAATAAGACCTCCCAGCAACCTGGACCACCAGGCTTGTTGATGGAAGAAGTTGTGTAAGTTTTGTCTTTCCTTTACTTTTTGTTCCATACTGATTCACATGTTGGTGAGTGTTCCATTCATCATCTATTTCGTGGCATTTCATGGTGGAGGGTAAAAAGTGGTAAGGTGTGTACTACGGCACAACTTCCATACCAGTCATTGGGTAAATATGAGTAGGCTTTGTTTTCACATAGTCAGTGAAGGCTAAAATGAGTTCCAAGGGTGCACTTCTGTGAGTGAATGAGGAGTCCACTTAGACCGAGAGCTGAATCTTATAAACAGTGAGTTCTACCAAATGTTCAGTTGTCCAAGGGTATTAACGGATGGAGAACAGGGGTATGATCAGTGTCTTTGATAATATTTATACATAGTTTTTGTTTCACTTGCCCCATATTGAGGGTACCAGAAGGTCTTTCAGTGCACCATTTTAACAGCAGAACAACGTTAATATTGAATCCTTTAGGTTTGTACACTTTATACGCGACACGCTTCTTTTACCGAATGGGTGTTTCCGTCACAAATGAGGAACTGCAAAAGTGGATGAGTCCTATTTACACGCTGTACATCAGAATGATAGAAGAGTGAGTAGATAACACATGGATCAGGAGGTTTAGCTTAAATAAAGAAACCATTAGTAACAGGAGGAGGATTGGGAGTGCATAGTATTTTTGGTCTTGGTTCATCTTTCCAGCTTGCCTTGTCAATTACTGTAGCTACTGAATATAGGAAACGTATAAAGGTATCGCTGTCAGTGGCGGTAGGTTGGATAGGAGAGGATTCCATTAAGAAGGTGTAGATGGTCAGTCTCATTTCGATACTGTGTGCTCAATATTGCAATCTGTACAGATCAGTTTGAGAGAGGAATAGACAAACATTTCAAGTAACAGTTTTTGGTTGACAAAGCCGATGAGGTTATGGAATTATGCCATCTCATGATGACTGGCATAGAAGTGTTGTGAGGATGACAATCAGGTCGAGAGTGATATTTATTTACACAATGTGAGTAGTTTAACTGAGTTTCAGCTGGGCATTCATAACTTCCCATGGTTTTAATACAGGTTTCACTTATACAATCACACTGGAGTTTAGTCGGTCTGAGATATCACAGATGGGTTGGTTACAGCTGGGCGCATGTACTTGGGTTGGGTTTTCATCAGATGCCAGTATCAGTACTAACACTAGGACTGTGAGGAAGATACAAGCTTGCAATGTCCTTTGTCGACCATGTTGAACGTTCTTCTATCTTAACTGTAGTTTCAGTTGTCGGAAGAATTTCATAAGGATCTTTCCAGCAGAGGCCCAATTTTTCATGATTAAAGTCTTTCAGTAGTAGGTAGTCTCAAGGGTTAATGTCTTTAAACGATGGGGCTTTTTCTTCTTCCTTCCCTGGTGCCTGATAGGCTTCTTTGACCTGTTGATGATAAGACTGCAATGCTTTGGTTAGCTTAATCAGGTACCTGTGCATCTCTTCTGTCATGGCACGCACATCAACAGGGTGTTGGGCAGTAAATGGTGCAGACCAGTAAGTCCTCAAAGGTTTTCCAATATCAGTTCAGCTGCTAAGAATCCCATCTTTTTCTGTATAATGGTTGGCATATTTAAAAGGGTAATTGGGAGTACTTGCAGCTAATTAAGACCCGTTTAGAGTCATAGAGATGTACAGCATGGAAACAGACTGTTTGGTCCAACCCGTCCATGCCAAACAGACATCCCAACCCAATCTAGTCCCACCTGCCAGCACCCAGCCCATATCCCTCCATACCCTTCCTAATCATATACCCATCCAAATGCCTCTTAAATGTTGCAATTGTACCGGCCTCCACCACATCCTCTGGCAGCTCATTCATACACGTACCAACCTCTGCGTGAAAAAGTTGCCCCATAGGTCTCTTTTATATCTTTCCCCTCTCCTCCTAAACCTATGCCCTCTAGTTCTGGACTCCTCGACCTCAGGGAAATCATGTCCCTCATAATTTTGTAAACCTCTATAAAGTCACCGCTCAGCTTCCGACACTCCAGGGAAAACAGCCCCAGCCTATTCAGCCTCTCCCTGTATCTCAGATCCTCCAACCCTAGCAACATCCTTGTAAATCTTTTCTAAACCCTTTCAAGTTTCACAACATCTTTCCGCTAGGAAGGAGACCAGAATTGCACGCAATATTACAACAGTGGCCTATCCAATGTCCTGTACAGCCGCAACATGACCTCCTAACTCCTGTACTCAATAATCTAACCAATAAAGGAAAGCATACCAAATGCCTTCTTCACTATCCTATCTACCTGCAGCTCCACTTTCAAGGAACTATGAAACTGCACTCCAAGGTCTCTTTGTTCAGCAACACTCCCTAGGACCTTACCATTAAGTGTATAAGTCCTGCTAAGATTTGTTTTCCCAAAATACAGCACATCGCATTTATCTGAATTGAACTCCATCTGCCACTTCTCAGCCCATTGGCCCATCTGGTCAAGATCCTGTTGTAATCTGAGGTAACCGTCTTCGCTGTCCACTACACCTCCAATTTTGGTGTCATCTGCAAACTTATTAACTGTACCTCTTATGCTCGCATCTAAATCATTTATGTCGATGACAAAAAAGTAGAGGGCCCAGCACCAATCCTTGTGGCAGTCCACTGGTCGCAGGCTTCCAGTCTGAAAAACAACCCTCCACCACCACTCTCTGTCTTCTACCTTTGAGCGAGTTCTGTATCCAAGTGGCTAGTTCTCCCTGTATTCCATGAGATATAACCTTGCTAATCGGTCTCCCATGGGAACCTTGTTTAACGCCTTACTGAAGTCCATATAGATCACATCTACAGTTCTGCTCTCATCAATCTTCTTTGTTACTTCTTCAAAAAACTCAATCCAGTTTGTGAGACATGATTTCCCACGCACAAAGCAATGTTGACTATCCCAAATCAGTCCTTGCCTTTACAAATACATAGAACAATACAGCACAGAACAGACCCTTCGGCCGACGATGTTGTGCCAAACGTTTGTTCTAGATTAAGCACCTATCCATGTACCTATCCAATTGCCGATTAAAGGTCACCAATGATTCTAAACTCAGCCACTTCCACAGGCA
This sequence comes from Hemiscyllium ocellatum, assembly GCF_020745735.1. Lineage (NCBI taxonomy): Eukaryota > Metazoa > Chordata > Chondrichthyes > Orectolobiformes > Hemiscylliidae > Hemiscyllium > Hemiscyllium ocellatum. The sequence goes on along the minus strand of NW_026867467.1, from coordinate 757,076 downwards.
GCGCATTCCATGCCCCCTATCCCTGGCATCCCCCCTATACCTTCCACCCTTCACCTTAAATTTATGCCCCCTTGTAACACTCTGTTGTACCCGGGGAAGAAATTTCTGACTGCCTACTCTGTCTATTCCTCTGATCATCTTATAAACCTCTATCAAGTCACCCCTCATCCTTTGCCGTTCCAATGAGAAAAGGCCTAGCACTCTCAACCTATCCTCGTACGACCTATTCTCCATTCCAGGCAACATCCTGGTAAATCTCCTCTGCACCCCCTCCAAAGCTTCCTCATCTTTCCTAAAGTGAGGCGACCAGAACTGCACACAGTACTCCAAATTGGCCTTACCAAGGTCCTGTACAGCTGCAACATCACCTCACGACTCTTGAATTCAATCCCTCTGCTAATGACCGTGAATACACCATAGGCCTTCTTACAAGCTCTATCCACCTGAGTGGCAACTTTCAAAGAGCTATGAACATAGACCCCAAGATCCCTTTGCTCCTCCACTTAACTAAGAACCCCACCGTTAACCCTGTATTCCGCTTTCTTATTTGTCCTTCCAAAATGGACAACCTCACACTTGACAGGGTTGAATTACATGTGCCACTCCTCAGCTCAGCTCTGCATCATCTCTAAGTCCCTTTGCAGCCCACAACAGCCCTCCTCACTATCCACAACTCCACCAATCTTAGTAACGTCTGCAAATTTACTGACCCACCCTTCGACTCTGTCTTCCACGTCATTAATAAAAATTACAAACAGCAGAGGACCCAGAACTAATCCCTACGGAACTCCACTCATAACTGGGCTCCAGGCTGAATATTTACCATCTACCACCACTCTCTGACTTCGACCGGTTAGCCAGTTCTCTATCCAAGTGGACAAATTTCCCACTATCCCATGCCTCCTGACTTTCTGCATAAGCCTACCATGGGGAACCTTATCAAATGCCTTCCTAAAATCCATGTACACTACATCCACTGCTCTACCCTCATCCACATGCTTGGTCACCTCCTCAAAAAATTCAATAAGACTCGTAAGGCAAGACCTACCCCTCACAAATCCGTGCTGGCTGTCCCTAATCAAGCAGTGTCTTTCCAGATACTCATAAATCCTATCCCTCAGTACCCTTTCCATTACTTTGCCTACTACTGAAGTAAGACTAACTGGCCTGTAATTCCCGGGGTTATCCCTATTCCCTTTTTTGAACAGGGGCACAACATTCGCCACTCTCCAGTCCCCTGGTACCACCCCTGCTGACAGTGAAGATGAAAAGATTATTGCCAACGGCTCTGCAATTTCCTCTCTTGCTTCCCACATAAACTTAGGATATATCCCGTCAGGCCCAGGGGACTTGTCTATCATCAAGTTTTTCAAAATGATCAACACATCTTCCTTCCTAACGAGTATCTCCTCTAGCTTACCAGTCAGTTTCATACTCTTCTCTTCAACAATACGGTCCCTCTCATTTGTAAATACTGAAGAAAAGTACTCATTCAAGACCTCTCCAATCTCTTCCGACTCAATGCACAGTCTCCCACTACTGTCCTTGATTGGACTTACTCTCGTTCTCATCATTCTCACGTTTCTCATGTACGCATAAAAGGCCTTGGGGTTGTCCTTGATCCTACCCGCCAAAGATTTTTCATGCCCTCTCTTAGCTCTCCTAATCCCTTTCTTCAGCTCCCTCCTGGCTATCATGTACATCCTGTCCCTCAAGATTCCCTCCAACAAGTTACCCACCACCGAGGTCAGGCTCACTGGTCTATAGTTCCCTGGCTTGTCTTTACCACCCTTCTTAAACAGAGCCACCATGTTTGCCAACCTCCAATCTTCCGCCACCTCACCTGTGACTATCGATGATACAAATATCTCAGCAAGAGGCCCAGCAATCACTTCTCTAGCTTCCCACAGAGTTCTCGGGTACACCTGATCAGGTCCTGGGGATTTATCCACTTTTAACCATTTCAAGACATCCAGCACTTCCTCCTCTGTAATCTGGACATTTTGCAAGATGTCACCATCTATTTCCCTACAGTCTATATCTTCCATATCCTCTTCCACAGAAAATACTGATGCAAAATATTCATTTAGTATCTCCCCCATTTTCTGTGGCTCCACACAGAGACCGCCTTGCTGATCTGTGAGGGTCCCTATCCTCTCCCTGGTTACCCTTTTGTCCTTAATATATTTGTAAAAACTCTTTGGATTCTCCTTAACTCTATTTGCCAAAGCATCTCATGTCCCCATTTTGCCCTCCTGATTTGCCTCTTAAGTGTACTCCTACTTTCTTTGTACTCTTCTAAGGATTCACTTGATCTATTCTGTCTATACCTGACATATGCTTCCTTCTTTTTTCTTAACCAAACCCTCAATTTCTTTAGTCATCCAGCATTCCCTATACCTACCAGCCTTCCCTTCCACCCTGACAGGAATATACTTTCTCTGGATTCTGGTTATCTCATTTCTAAAGGTTTCCCATTTCCAGCCGTCCCTTTACATGCGAACATCTGCCTCCAATCAGTTTTCTTTTACCAATTTTCTTACCTGATCTTTTAAGGTACCATTGGCTCTTTCCACAATTCCCGCTGCTTGGGGGTGGTAGGCACAATGAAACTTTTTATTCATATTCAAACTCTTACTCAGTGCCTTGGCTAGCTCCGCACAGAAGTGGGGGCCATTGTTGGAAGAGACGGTTACTGGTATTCCAAATCTGGGTATGATTTCCCTTAGTAGAATTTTACAAGTTGCTGTGCAGTCAGTACAGGGATAAGCTTCAATCCATTTACTAAATACACTGATTATCACTGAGCAATATTTATAACAATGACATCTCAGTAACTCTACAAAATCTAACTGGATAGTATCAAAAGGTGCACTTGGCAAGAGAGTTTCATCTGGTGGACACTTTACTCCTTTCCCGGGATTATGCTTTTAACAAATTAGGCAATTTGCAGCTGCTTGTTTTGCTTTTTCTTGCAGGTGGGGATTCCACCAAATTTGGAGAATTCTGTCCACCATTCCTTCCTTACCTATATGCGTGTGTGTATGAACATAATCAACTAGAATAGGCAAAGTTGTGTTGGGCAGACATGTCTGTCCTACTGGCATAACCCAAAGCTTATTGTGACATAACAACCATGGTCTATCCATCTTTGTTTCTCCTCATCAGAGGTGCCCCCCTGATGGGTCCGTATTTGCTCTAGGTCAGGCATGGTCAGGGTGTCAGAAGAGGTTCCCTATTCGTCATATGGGTAACCACATCTTTTTGCTCAAAAGCTGCTTTCTTAGCCGCTTAGCAGAGTTGTTGCTTTGGGTGACATTGGAAGCATCAGAGAAGTGGTGAAGCAGGCATTTGGTATGCTTTCCTTTATTGGTCAGAGTATTGAGTACAGGAGTTGGGAGATCTTGTTGTGGCTGTACAGGACATTGGTAAGGCCATTTTTGGAATATTGTGTGCAATTCTGGTCTCCTTCCTACTGGAAGGATGTAGAAAGGGTTCAGAAAAGATTTACAAGGATGTTGCCAGGGCTGGAGGATTTGAGCTGGAGGGAGAGGCTGAATAGGCTGGGGCTATTTTCTCTGGAGTGTCGGAGGGAAGACCTTATAGAGGTGTATCAAATTATGAGGGGCATGGATAGGATAAATAGACAAAGGTCTTTCCCTGGGGTTGGGAGTCCAGAACTAGAGGATATAGGTTTAGGGTAAGAGGGGAAAGATATAAAAGAGACCTAAGGGGCAACCTTTTCATGCAGAGGATCGTACATGCATGGAATGAGCTGCCAGAAGATGTGGTGGAGGCTGGTACAATTGCAACACTTAAAAGGCATCTCGATGAGTACATGAATAGGAAGGGTTTGGAGGGATATGGACCGGGTGCAACAAGCGAGACTGGATTGGGTTAGGATTTCTGTTTGGCATGGACGAGTTGGACCGAAGGGTTTGTTTCCCTGCTGTACATCTCTATAACTTTATGAGTGAACAAAACATTTGATAATTGCTGAGAGGGAAGTTGAATAGCACCGAGGAGATTAGCAACACAGGCAGCATTGAGGATAGGAGTTCCTGATGAGGCAAGGAAGCCGCGCTGCTGCTAGAGTTGACCAAAATCATGGGCACAACCAAAGCAAAGTGGGAATCAGTCTAGATATTAGCTGACTTTCCTTTAGTAAGTGTACAGGCATGGGTGAAAGCAAGGAGTTCAGCTTGTTAGGCGGAATAGGGTAGGTCGACAGAATACGTATCAATTGTTTAGGACAAAGTGACGATCGCATATGCTGACATGCGTTTGTCCTTTGGAGAAGTAGAAGAAGAACCATCGACATAAAGTGTAAGGTCAAGGTTAACAAGAGCCTGATCCATAACATCAGGACATGGTTTAATAACAAGTTCATTAATGAGAACACAATCATGGGGAGCATCAGGAATGTACTGGGGTAAATTTTGGAGCAGTCTTTAAAGGAGAGAAGTGGATTCTGAAGTATTGAAATCTCATAGTGGCAGAGTCGAGCCACAGTGAGGTGTTGAGTATGTTTAGAGGTAAGCAAGGATACCACAGAATGGGATGTACAGACTTCTACATTTTGATGTGCAGTTATATTAGAGGCAACCACTACCATAGTATGAATGGCAGAGAGAATTTGGGAGCAGTTTTAAAATAATCGTGTAGCAGCCACATGTATTTTCATCCTGAATGAATTAAATATGGTCCCAGTAGAATGCCACAGCCTGTCTGTAAATATTAATTAGGAGGCAGAGTTGTAATTGCCAACCTGTACTGTGGCCTAATCCTTCTACCAAAATTTTAAAATGCATTAGTTTGTATCTAACTTGCACTTCTGGCTGTTTTAAAGTCGAACTAAAATACTTTTTTTTGAAAAACTAGCAAAGTTTTGGTTCTTTCAGCAGTACATTGTTTTCTTTCTGGTTAAAGAGTATGAACTGGTTTTAAAAGCAGCAGTCTGATTTGACCAGAATAACTGGCCTTAAGTCAACTTATCAGTGCAATTGCAACACTCCTAAAACACACAGGGACAAATGATTCATTGGGGGAAGGGCATGGGCCTTGGCACGTTGATCCTCAGTGTGGGGGTGGGAGTGGGGTTCAGGCGACCTTTTTTTATGAAGAGTGTTCACCTTGGCCGTACTGTGGGTGAGGTTTGAGGAAGTCCCCGGTGGGCAGAGGAGATCAGCTGACTGGACAGGAAAATATTTCCTCCTCTGACTCTGAGTTCCATGACTCATCCGCGGGTGGATCAGGATTTTTTTTGAAATGGGTCTTTGGGAGAGGTGGGGTATAAGGAACAGTCTTTGTTGTCCGTCTAGTCCTGCTCGGCTGCAGCTGCAATCTGTTGTTTATTCAGTCGTTTCCCTTTTCTTTGGGCCTCAGACATTTCAACTTCGACTGTGATTTTTTGCTTAACCTTTTTTTTATTTTCTCCCTTGCCAATTCCAATTCTGCATCTAAATCACATGCTTCATAGAGTCATAGAGATGTACAGCATGGAAACAGACCCTTCAGTCCAACCCGTCCATGCCGAGCAGATATCCCAACCCAATCTAGTCCCACCAGCCAGCACCTGGCCCATATCCCTCCAAACCCTTCCTATTCACATACCTATCCAAATGCCTCTTAAAAGTTGCAGTTGTACTATCCTCCACCACTTCCTCTGGCAGCTCATTCCATACATGTACCCTCTGCGTGAAAATGTTGCCCCTTAGCTCTCTTTTATATCTTTCCCCTCTCATCCTAAACCTATGCCCTCCAGTTCTGGATTCCCCAACCCCAGGGAAAAGACTTTGCCTATTTACCTTATCCATGCCCCTCAGAATTTTGTAAACCTCTACGAAGGTCACCCCTCAGCCTCCGACGCTCCAAGGAAAACAGCCTCAGCCTGTTCAGTCTCTTCCTATAGCTTAAATCCTCCAAACCAGGCAACATCCTTGTAAATCTTTTCTTAATCTTTTCATGTTTCACAATATCTTTCCAACAGGAAGGGGACTAGAATTGCATGCAATATTCCAACAGTGGCCTAATCAATGTCCTGCACAGCTGCAACATGACCTCCCAACTCCTGTACTCAATACTCTGACCAATAAAGGAAAGCATACCAAACGCCTTCTTCACTATCTTATCTACCTGCGACTCCACTTTCAAGGAGCTATGAACCTGCACTCCAAGGTCTCTGTTCAGCAATTCTCCCTGGGACCTTACCATTAAGTTAATAAGTCCTGCTAAGATTTGCTTTCCCAAAATGTAGCACCTCGCATTTATCCAAATTAAATTCCATCTGCCACTTCTCAGCCCATTAGCCCATCTGGCCCAGATCCTGTTGTAATTTGAGGTAACCCTTTTTGCTGTCCACTACACGTCCAATTTTGGTGTCAGTTGCAGGCTTACTAACTGTACCCCTTATGCTCACATCCAAATCATTTATGCAAATGACAAGAAGTAGAGGATCCTTGTGGCACTCCAGTCTGAAAAACACCACCACTCTCTGTCTTCTACCTTTGAGCCAGTTCTGTATCCAAATGGCTAGTTCTTCCTGTATTCCATGAGATCTAACCTTGCTAATCATTCTCCCATGGGGAACCTTGTCAAAGCCTTACTGAAGTCCATATAAATCACATCTACTGCTCTGTCCTCATCAATCCTCTTTGAAGAAGTAACAAAAGAACTCTTGTACACCTGCAACAAGGCATTCCAATTACTGTACTCCATGCTCTGTAATTTGTTCAATTGTACAATAAACCTGTTTGTTATTATTTCTTAATAATTAATTCCCTGTCTTCAATTGTACATAAAGCTATATTCAATTTGTCATAAACATATGGTTGTTTGTGTAGTAAACATATGTTCAAGTGTGTAATTATTCCCAGCGTTAGACTTTAGTGACAGTCTGTGTTTGATACTGGATCAGAGAATGGTCAGCACTGTAACTGCTCCTCTGTGGGAATGACAGGGTCTGCATCAACAGGGGTGTGTGAAATCAGTCAGGATCAGGTCGTAGTTTGGAACCAGTGACCATCTGCACAATGTGTGCCTGTCCCACTCTTATCAAATACACTGGAGACCCTGACACTAGCAGAGACCCTGCTAACAAAACTCCGAAAGAAATCACATTTGTAAGGGAAGATTAATTAAGTAATCTCCCTCCCAGTCCCTAAAAGGCCATTTTTTGATGCTCCCACTGCATTCACTGTGATTTCACTTTGATCATCTCTGGTCCCTATCTCATGTCGGATTGCAGGGTCGGGTCGACATGTCAGTGTCCAACTGCAATTTTGTCGATTTGTCTGTTAAATATTTGGCTCTAATACAGATCTCCACAAGGCTCCATTCAGTCGTAGAGTTCAACAAATGGTGCATCGTCCAATGGTAAAGACTGGAAAGGACCCAGCATCTCATTGTGCACCCGTGTGTTCAATTCAGGCTGCACTCAGCTAAATGTTCAAATATCAGTCTCCCACACCATTGATTATGTATTACTGCAGACAATATAAATGTGCATTCTGGTAACTGTCCACATGTCATTGTCATACACTGTAGACAGCACATCACTGTTGGAAGTTCACACTTTGCACACTACAGAGTGTCCGTATATTAGTTATCAAATATTATAGATGTTGCATTACTGTAGATATTGTATTACTGTAGACAGTACATACATTGCACACTGTGGACTGTCCATACATCAGTTATCTCACACTGTAGACATTGTATTCCACGCCAGCACTGTAGCTGTACAGGCACACCTTTATTAGGTACGTGACAATTTTTAAAGACTGATGTTGTCAGGATGCACAACCTTTGCAGTATCCAGTGCGACCAGTCAGGTGATGGCAGCTTAGTGGAACAGGGAGGGTTGAACCTAGACTAAGTGTGGGATATCCAGTGACCAGGACCTAGCCCGTGCCATCCCCATGTCCTCACACAAATGTCTCTCTCTGTCAGACTGACTTGTTAGAACCAGCTGAGACTGCTGCAGATCTGTTCCAGTCCCAGAGTCACAGCTTCTTGATACTGTTCAGACTGAGCTGGAGGGAAAGAAATTGCTGGACCCTTCCCTATTCCAGCAATAATTTCACACAATTCCCACGGGATCAACACAAGGTATGAATGAGACTGACATAAACCTGTAAAGTCAGCAAGTTGTTTTTTATTGAGTTTCTGAGGGTAAACATCAATCCTCTTTGGTCCCTCCTCCTGGCTTTGTCGCTGACATCCAGAGAACGTTGGTCGACTTCTTCTGGGACAAAAAGATGCACTGGGTCGCTGCGCAGGTTGTGAGTCTCCCTATTGAGGAGGGCGGTCAGTCGCTGGTGTGCATCCGCACCCAGGTCGCGACCTTCCTTCTTCAGATCTTGCAGCAATGCCTTTACGTCGAGCCTCCTCCTAGGTGGTGCGCCCTGGCGACGTATTTTTTCCACCAGGTGCATAACCTCAACTACGACACGCAGCTCCTGTTCGTCAACCGTGATGGTTTGGAGGTCGCCCTCAAGGACCTGATCACTTTCTGGAACATGGTCGAATCGCGTCGCGCCTACCCTCCGGCAGGAGTAGCGGCTGTCGTCAGGGAGCCGTTGCTCAGGAATCCGCACCTCCGTGCTTGCGGATTCGAGTGGCTGTCGGAGGGGAGGGCCATGGCGGTGAGGGCGACCAGGGTCGGGGACGTGCTGGGTGCCAAGGACCTGGGCTGGACGTTGCCGCAAGACATAGCGAGCAGGGCAGCGGTAGACGTCCGGTACGTGGCCACCGGCATCCGACGCCTTAAAACGGCGGTGCTCGGACCCGACAATGCACCAGTTGGAGGACGCTCAGGTGTGCGGTGGGATCCCGTCCGCACTCACCCCAGCCCGGACGGAATTTCACATTGGCCCCAATGTGTGCCTGTGACCCACAACCTGAGCCGCCTCCGGAATTTTGTTTCTTTTCAGGGGGTGAAAAGGCGGGCCCCTGTATCGACTGCTGCTGCACACCGTCCACCTCTTCTCCCTCATCCACCGTCCGGACACGCCCTGGCGTGCCCATTTGCCACCAGGCGGTGGGGATCCCCAGTGGAGGGCCCTCTACGCAGGAGTCCTCCCCCTTTCTCTTGGGGATTTGGGGTGGAGGGTGCTGCATGCAGCAGTCCCCTGCAACCGCAGATTGCGGTGGTTCACGGACTCCCAGCCCAACTGCTTGTTCTGTGGTGCTGTGCAGTCCGTGGACCATGTGTATGTTGGGTGTGGACATTTGCACTCCCTCTTTGATTTCCTCAAAAACCTCCTCCTCTGCCTTTGGTTGCACTTCAATCCCACGCTCCTGATCTTCGAGCACTCAGTACGGAGGAGGGAGGGCAGGTCTGAAGACCTCCTCGTGGGTCTGCTCCTGGGCTTGGCCAAACTGGCCATAAACAGGTCCAGGCAGCGGGCCGTGGAGGGGGTCGTGAGGGCCGACTGCCTGCCCCTCTTCCGCAGTTACGTTAGAGCCCGGGTGTCCTTGGAGAGGGAGCACGCGGTGTCCACCAACACCCTGGAGTTGTTCAGGGAGAGGTGGGCGTCGCAGGGAGTGGAGTGCATCATTTCCCCCTCCAACTCTATTTTGATTTAGTCCCTGCCCTCCCCTTCACTGTTTTGATCACACAGCATTGCCCTTTGATGTGAAGGGCACTGCTTGTCACTGGCCACACGGGTGTTTCCTTTCTTCCTGGTGGTGGAAATTAAATAAAGATTTGTGCACTTTGTGTCTTTCACTGTGTCTCACACCTGCACACACACACTATGGGTGCTGGGAAAAAAAAATAAACATCAATCCTTTTCACGGATAGCCATCCAGTGACCTTTAAGCGGCAATTGGATAGGTACATGGATGGGTGCTTAATCTAGGATAGATGTTCGGCACAACATCGTGGGCCGAAGGGCCTGTTCTGTGCTGTATTGTTCTATGTTCTATGATTACACAGATTGGTTGTACAAGTTTGTTAATTGTACAAACGACCATGAGATTTAGCTCTTCCTTGACAACAAGCTAAGGGACACTGAAGTAATGCCAATGGTTCTGCAACATTATACAATATTGGGGTGAAGATATAGCCACAACTACTCCTCTGTTTTCATTGATTTGGTTCCAGTTTCTTCCAACTGTGGGAGAGTTGGCATGGTGGCTCAGTGGTTAGCATGACTGTTCACAGTGTCAGGGACCTGGGTTCAATTCCACTCCTGTCTGTGTAGAGTTTGCATGTTCTCTCTGAGTCCATATGGGTTTCCTCCTTCAGTCCAAAAGATGTAGAAGTTCGGTGGATTCACTATGCTGTAGTGTCCAGGGGTGTGCAATGCTAGGTGAATTGACCATGGTAAACTGGGATCACAGTGGTAGGGGGATGCTGTTTGAAGGGTTAGGGCAGACCCAATGGTCCAAATCACCACCTTCTGCATTGTAGAGATTCTATGATTTAGACAGATTGGGCAAAGAGAATGAATGAGCAATTGACTTCCGAAACAGGCTGCATAAGGATAATAACAGGGCACAATTTCACACAGAATTACCACCATCTGAAATAATTTAAAAGAAAAGAAAAAAAATAGGAAATTCAGTCTCCTCACTTCAGGGACTGATTCTGAGCTGGCTACCAACAGCCAGTGTACTGTGCACATGTAGATAAAAGGTGACCTGATAATGGGATACCAGCTCTGTGCAGATTTTTCAGAATCACAATTATTTTACCCTCTACAACATTATCTGCAAAGCCCTACACACCGTTCCCCAGCAACATCTAATTCATCCACGCACAAAATCAGCTACTAGAGATATGCAAATGTCAAGTTAAGATATTAATAAACCTTCCATGCTTTGGAAACACTAGGATCTGCATTTGGACACTCGATGCTGTTCTATTTGTTCATCACAATGCTGATTTATGTAAAAGAACATTTCACTGCTTTCATGATCTGGTGCCTGAATTTGGGCTGTGTTGCCCCACAAATAAATGCATTTGTGCAACCACTCAAATTCACCAAAATAACTCCGACTTGTTCAAATGTGTGTAAAGAATGATTTCCATCGATGGGATCAGTTCGAGGAATAGTTTTGGAAATGAAATTTATCACCTATGTGGAACACAAAATAACAAAGCTGCCAGAAATGTTCGAGAGTAAAATTGTAGACCCCCTTCTGCTCTCCATCTCTGGATCACTGTGATTCTCTCCCTTCTTCTGACCCCTTAGACCCTTACGGACTCGACTGGCTACTATAATGTGTAAAAAATGAGGTCTGCAGATGCTGGAGATCACAGCTGCAAATGTGTTGCTGGTCAAAGCACAGCAGGTCAGGCAGCATCTCAGGAATAGAGAATTCGACGTTTCGAGCATAAGCCCTTCATCAGGAATAAGAGAAGGGCTTATGCTCGAAACGTCGAATTCTCTATTCCTGAGATGCTGCCTGACCTGCTGTGCTTTGACCAGCAACACATTTGCTACTATAATGTGTCTGACTGTCAGAGCGTTGAGCAGCAGAATTAGATCAAATGGCAACAATGGATTAAGAACTGTAAGGAACCATTTAAATCCCACCCAGCTGGGATTTACTATAATAGCTCGGCTTTGAAATACAAAAGCTGAAAATGTGTTGCTGGCCAAAGCACAGCAGGTCAGGCAGCACCCAAGGAACAGGAAACTCGACGCCCCGGGCCAGAGCCCCCCATTCCTGATGAAGGGCTCTGGCCCGAAACGTCGAACCCCCCGCTCCCCGGACGCTGCCCGACCCGTCGCGCTTCAACCAGCAACACATCCCCAGCTCTGATCTCCAGCGTCTGCAGACCTCACTTTTTACTACTTTGAAATACAAAACCATGATAGATTGTTGTTAGCTGAAAATGTGTTGCTGGAAAAGCGCAGCAGGTCAGTCAACATCCAAGGAACAGGAGATTCAACACCTCGGGCATAAGCCCTTCTTCAGGAATGAGGAAAGTGTGTCCAGCAGGCTAAGATAAAAGGTAGGGAGGAGGGACTTGGGGGAGGGGTACTGGAGATGCGTTAGGTGGAAGGAGGTCAAGGTGAGAGTGATAGGCTGGAGTGGGGTGGAGGCCTAGAGGTCAGGAAGAAGATTGCAGGTTAGGAGGGCGGTGCTGAGTTCGAGGGATTTGACTGAGACAAGGTGGGGGGAGGGGAAATGAGGAAACTGGAGAAATCGGAGTTCATCCCTTGTGGTTGGAGGGTTCCTCGGCAGAAGATGAGGCGCTCTTCCTCCAACTGTTGTGTTGTTTTGGTCTGGCAATGGAGGAGTCCAAGGACCTGCATGTCCTTGGTGGGGTGTGAGGGGGAGTTAAAGTGTTGAGCCACGGGGTGGTTGGGTTGGTTGGTCGGTCCGGGTGTCTCAAGTAAGCGGCCTGTCTCCCCAATATAAAGGAGGCCACATCAGGTGCAGTGGATGCAATAGATGATGTGTGTGGAGGTGCAGGTGAATTTGTGGTGGATATGGAAGGATCCCTTGGGGCCTTGGAGAGAAGTAAGGGAGGAGGTGTGGGCACAAGTTTTCACTTCTTGCGGTTGCAGGGGAAGGTGCCAGGAGTGGAGGTTGGGTTGGTGGTGGGTGTGGACCTGACGAGGGAGTCACAGAGGGAGTGGTCTTTTTGAAATGCTGATAGAGGAGGGGAGGGAAATATATCCCTGGTGGTGGGCTCCGTTTGGAGGTGGCGGAAATGACGGCGGATGATACAATATATATGGAGGTTGGTGGGGTGGTAGGTGAGAACCAGTGGGGTTCTGTCCTGGTGGCGGTTGGAGGGGCGGGGCTCAAGGGCGGAGATGCGTTGGAGGGCATCGTCGATCACGTCTGGGGGGAAAACTGCGGTCCTTGAAGGAGGAGGCCATCTAGGCTGTACGGTATTCGAACTGGTCCTCCTGGGAGCAGATGCGGCGGAGACGAAGGAATTGGGAATATGGGATGGCGTTTTTACAGGGGCCAGGGTGGGAGGAGGTGTAGTCTAGGTAGCTGTGGGTGTCAGTCGATTTACAGTAAATGTCCGTGTTGATTCGGTTGCCCGAGATAGAAATGGAAAGGTCTAGGAAGGGGAGGGAGGAGTCTGAAACGGTCCAGGTGAATTTGAGGTCGGGGTGGAAGGTGTCGGTAAAGTGGATGAACTGTTCAACCTCCTCGTGGGAACACGAGGCAGCGCCGGTACAGTCATCGATGTAGCGGAGGAAAAGGTGGGAGGTGGTGCCAGTGTAGTTGCGGAAGATGGACTGTTCCACATATCCTACGAAGAGGCAGGCATAGCTGGGGCCCATGCGGGTGCCCATGGCAACTCCTTTGGTTTGGAGGAAGTGGGAGGATTGGAAAGAGAAGTTATTCAGGGTGAGGACCAGTTCAGTCAGTCGAAGGAGGGTGTCAGTGGAAGGGTACTGGTTGGTACGGCGGGAAAGGAAGCAGCGGAGGGCTTTGAGTCCTTCGTGATGGGGGATGGAGGTGTACAGGGACTGGATGTCCATGGTGAAGATAAGGCGTTGGGGACCAGGGAAGCGAAAATCATGGAGGAGATGGAGGGAATGGGTGGTATCCCGAACGTAGGTGGGGAGTTCTTGGACTAAGGGGGACAGGACCGTGTCGAGGTATGCAGAGATGAGTTCGGTGGGGCAGGAGCAGGCTGAGACAATGGGTCGGCCGGGGCAGTCAGGTTTGTGGACTTTGGGCAGGAGGTAGAAACGGGCGGTGCGGGGTTGTGGGACTATGAGGTTGGAGGCGGTGGATGAGAGATCCCCTGAGGTGATGAGGTTATGGATTGTTGTTAGAACGACAACAGCATTTCTCTTTGTGCAATATTTAGGTTTTCATTTTCTGGAAGCAAATAGTGACAAAACGATCAAAGCTAAAAGTGACAATGAACCAAACAGAGCAAGAAGTGGCTGTTATTGACAGGACGAAGTTTATGCTTCACACAGGAGTTTTATCCAAGAAGGATAAAGGGAAATAATAAACATTGATCTGCCTCAGTATGACCTCAGTGAAAACAACCGTCATATCAGATGCTGCCATGGCCACCAGGTAGCAAGTGGTGCAGGAAGACAGGCCACACTTTCCAGAGACAAAATATTAAGTGCCACTAAATTAACTGTTGTTAGGGAGAGAAAAGAAAATAGACTAAAATAGTTTGAAGCAAACATACTATCCGAGTCCAGGCTATCATATCTGTATTTTGATACAAAAAGACATAGACTTTGAATTAAGCAAATGGTTAAACATCATAACTGTGATCTCATTTAATCTCAGACATGCCTACTCCAAGGTTTAATACACAGAGAGTTTATGGGATAAACCTTAGTCCACTTCCCAAAAACTGACTGACATCTTTGTAAGTTTCAATGAGATTTTTGAACCTTGATTTAACTGACTTTGCAGTTTGAGCATTTCCCAGCCTGGTGTGGGAAATCAGGAAGCTGAAGGGAGGCAAACCCAGACTCAGTGAAAATGTAAGCACACTTCTTATCAGGCTGGACAAATGGGAATGGTTTTCTTTGACTTAGCTCTCCTATTTTAGAGTCACGAGAAGCTAAAGCTGCACAATGTTGAAGATCGGATCCCATTCCGGTTGTATCTTCAGATCGTACTGGGATTTGGTCAATTTAGGTTTGGTCAGACATTCCTAATTTTAGACATTACCTGGACCAGAATTCCACTCCAGATTCCACCACGTTACCCCATTTCCCATCACACCTCTGGATGATGAGTTGAGTGGCCTCTTGTAGATGAGTAACAGAAGGTCCAAATACGAGGATGAAGCCCTGTATGAAAGAGTTGTCTTCTGACCAAAGTTTGAACAGGTTGCCAAAGAATCATATCATGAGCAGTGACCTCAGTCCCAAAGTGGACCAAATGCAGCTGGACCTCAGTTTGCTCTGGATTCCCCATTTGGGTAGGGGTGGGAGCAGGACAGCAAGATGAGCTGGGACGATGAAGCAAATAGAAACAAAACCAAAGCTTTTGGAACAGATTCAATTCTGTAGAAGGGTCACCAGGCTCAAAACTTTGACTTTGCTTTCTCTCCACAGATGCTGCCAGACCTGCAGTGTTTCTCCAGAAATTTCTGTTTCTGATTCGATAATATCAATTTTTCTTTTGCAGGCATCGCTGGTTTAGATATCATTGGACTAAACAGTCATGCCAACTACAATCAGAACCTCACTTGTATCCGACGCAATAAATCAAAACTCCAAAGTTAATTGAGACTAACCGACCAGTTTGAAAATATATGATAAAAAGTGACCTGGTATCTGCAGAAAGACGGTCAGCAGTATCAGTCCCACAGTAAAACCAGCATATTTACACAGTTTCTGTACAAACCCACTTACCCGGAATACCAATGATGGCCAGGATCATGTCATATCTCCCCGTGTCTGCGTGGGTTTCCTCCGGGTGCTCCGGTTTCCTCCCACAGTCCAAAGATGTGCAGGTCAGGTGAATTGGCCGTGCTAAATTGCCCATAGTGTTAGGTGAAGGGGTAAATGTAGGGGAATGGGTGGGTTGTACTTCGGTGGGTCGGTGTGGACTTGGTGGGCCGAAGGGCCTGTTTCCACACTGTAAGTAATCTAATCTAATCTAAGTAATCTAATCAAATATTTTGCTGACATTGCGAATAATTCCGTGCATTTTCTGACTGCATTACTCTGCCTCGAACAACCCGACTGAATTAAACTTGGAGAAAATGAAGCCAATCATCTATATTTTCTGGATGGTCCCGAGAATGGATGGATTGTCTTATGAACAAACATTAAACAGGTTGGGACTGTACTCACTGGGATTCAGAAGAATGAGTTGTGATCTCATTGAAACATAGGCTTTGACAGGGAAAATGCAGAGAGGATGTTTCCTCTCATGGGAGGCTTGGCCAGTTCATTAAACCTGCTCATCTTTGGAATGTGGGAGGAAACTGGAGCATCCTGAAGAAACCCACACAGACACAAGGAGAACGTGCAAACTCCACACAAAGTTACCAGTTTGTTGATGGCATTTGGAGGTGGCAGAAATGGGGCTTATGCAGTGTATAGATACCTAACTCAATTCTGGTTTTCTTCCATTGACCAGTCCCTTCCCACTTACATCTATAATTTCTCTGATACTTTACGTCAGTTTCAGAATTTCCCGTTTGCAGGCTCTAGCCACCTCCCCTTGACCGTGGACAAGCAATCCTTTCCCCATCCATCCCATCAGGGTGGTCTCAGGGCTCTCTGCTTCTTCTTGGAAAAATGGCCTGATGGGCCCTACCCACCACCACTCTCCTCCACCTGGCTGAGCTTATCCTCACCGGAACAGTTTCTCTTAATGGCACTCACCTTCTTCAGGTCAGAGAGGTGGCCATTGATATCCACATAGAGCCCAGTTATGTTGTCTCTTTGTGGGGTATGTGGACAAGGGAAGAAAAGCAGAATTGAGTTAGGTCTCCATAAGCCCCATTTCTGCCACCTCCAAATGTCATCAACAAATATGTCCTCCTATCTCCTCTCCTCCCGTGTCAGCCTTCTGCAAGGACTATTCCCTCTGGGAGACTCTGGTGCACTCTTCCTTCATTCTGCAACCCCAGAAGGTGAAATATCTGTCCATTTACTTTCTCCATCATCAATACCTCAGCGGCTAAACACACCTTCTAGATGAAATCATGCTTAATCTATACTTCACTCGATTTAGTTTACTGCAATCCTTGCTCAAAATGTGGTCTCTACTACACTGGAGAAATAAAGCATAGATTGGGTGACTGCTTTGCAGAACATGGATGTTCTGTGTGCAAAAAAATGTCCCTGAGCTTCCAGTTGCTTACAACTTCAGCATCCCATCTTGCTCTCTGACCTATATCACTGTGTCAGGCTTGCTGCATTGTTCCAGAACAGTGCCTCATTTTCTATTTGAGAGCTCTAGAGCCTTCTAGACTCTGAGTTCAACAATTTTAGAACTTGAAACACCTTCTCCCATTCCTTACCCCAACCCCAAGCCTTGTCCTTGCATGGTCTGGTATTACATCCAACCCATTATTAGCCAGTAATTTATCCCCCTATTAGCTATTTGATTTCCCAGGCTGCTCCACTTCTCCGTCTGCCCAACTGTTTCTCTCTCTCTCTCTCTGGGCTTCATCTCCACTTTACTCCTTCCCTCCCTCACCCCCAACCCACTCTATCTTCTGCATAAAAAAACACTTTCCTAGTGACTAGCAGCTCTGTGGAAGAGTCACTGGACCCAAAATGTTAAATCTTGATTTCTCTCCACAGCCACTGCCAGACTTGCTAAAGTCTTCCAGCAAATTCTGTTTTTGGTGGTGATATTAGAACAGATTACTTAGAGTGTGGAAAAAGGCCCTTTGGCTGAACAAGTCCACACCGACCCACAACCCACCCAGACCCATTCCCCCGCTTCACCTAACACTACAGGAAATTTAGGATGGCCAATTCACCTAACCTGCTCATCTTTGGACTGTGGGAGGAAACCGAAGCACCCGGAGGAAACCCACGCAGACACGGGGAGAATGTGCAAACTCCACATTGACAGTCACCTGAGGCGGGAATTGAACCTGGGTCTCTGGCACTGTGAGGCAACAGTGCTAACCACTGTGCCACCGTGCCGCCCAGACTTGCTAAAGTCTTCCAGCAAATTCTGTTTTTGTTGGTGATATGTTGTGATTTATTTAATTAAATGCTGATTGGAAGCTGCTGCTGTTCCAGACCAATCATGTGATGCTGAGTGACCGAGGGGCATTGCGATTTGCTGAAACACTGGGGTTTCCCGAAGTCCCAATGGAGGCTTTGATTACAGAACGTTTAGGGGATCCATGGCAGTGAAACCTCCAAGCAGCTTCCACCCCAGTAGATTCGCAAATGGAAGTGTATTTAATTCTATCTTATTTTGTTCATTAAACTATACCTCTTACAGAATCCTGTACAATGATTTTTATTGACCTCAGTATCATTATGGTTATGGGGTTTTAGTGTGGGCTCATTTGATATAATTAGCATTCCTTACAATATGGTACTTGTTTGAATCAAGTTGCCTGTTACCTTCCCTGTTTTACTGTAGTGTTAGATGTGCAGCTGGAGTTGAGCAGGATTTTCTGAATTCCCATATCTGCAGAATCTGAGCCAAAATGTAGAAAGAAGCACGAGCCAGTGTTATGGCCAGAGCTACTTTTACACTTGGATGTTATTCATTCACCTGCCATTTGCCTAAAATAATCACAGTTGCAATAGTGTTTATCACATTGTACACAGATCCTCAGAACACAGTCACCGGGCATGTGATATCAGAGTTAATCACTTATACTTGCAGTAACCAGCAGTTTCCTTCTGCTATGTTAAAGTTTTAGGTGAAAGTGAGAACTGCAGATGCTGGAGATCAGAGTCAAGGTTAGAGTGGTGCTGGAAAAGCACAGCAGGTCATGCAGCATCTGAGGAGCAGGAAAATCGATGTTTCAGGTAGGAGCCCTTCATCAGGATTGAGGCTGGGAGCCTCCGGGGTGGAGAGATAAATGGGGGGGTGGGGGGGGGGGGGTGTGGAGATGGGGGGGGAAGGTAGCTAAGTGTGCAATAGGACAGACTTTAGGGTGGAGTGGATAGGAGGGAAGGAAGATTGGCAGGTGGGACAGGTCATGAGGAAGGTGCTGAACTGGAAGGTTGGAACTGGGGTAAGGTGGGGGGAGGGGAAATGAGGAAATGGTGAAGCCCACATTGATGCCCTGGGATTGAAGTGTTCTGAGACAGAAGATGAGGCATTCTTCCTCCAGGCATCGGGGGGTGAGGGAGTGGCGGTGGAGGAGGCCAAGGACCTGCATGACCTTATCAGAGTGGGAGGGGAGTTCAATTTCTGCCATCACTCATAAAAGATTTTATCTTTGCGACTAAGGCTATGCAGGAACGTGAGCATACTTTCAGTACACCATGCACTAACTTCATGTCCCGAAGTTTGACTATCTGCGAACAATATTATGTCATTATTGGAGCATTAACACTTGCTTCAGTTCAAGTGGTTAAGCAGATGTCATTTTAACCTAGTTACTGTGCTTAATTGATTAAAGTAGTTTAATACTGAAGGGCTGTACACTGATACTTTATATATGATTTCCAATTTCTTAAGCTTCATTTTTGGCTAACATAATGACCATGTGCTA
This sequence comes from Hemiscyllium ocellatum, assembly GCF_020745735.1. NCBI lineage: Eukaryota > Metazoa > Chordata > Chondrichthyes > Orectolobiformes > Hemiscylliidae > Hemiscyllium > Hemiscyllium ocellatum. Next base: position 737,959 of record NW_026867467.1, on the reverse strand, counting down.
TTGCATTAGACAGTTTTGGGAATGTGGCCTGTGCCACTTCCACTGTAGGCCTAACTAACACCTTGGTCAGCCGGATTGGTGATAGCCCCTGCATAGGTAAGCAATTCCTCTTCTTGCTTGTATGGTATTCCTAACTTATCTGCTTTTGCACGTTCTATCCATGCAGTCACAGAGCAAGAGAAACCAACTTCTATTCACTGAGAGTGGAGCAAAGAGGAAGTTGGAGGGCTTGAGGGAGACTGGGGGAGATGTGGAGGTCAAGGAACTATAGGAAGCAGGGGAAATGGAAGGATTGGTGAATGGGGGAGAATAGGGAATGGGGCTGAATTCTGCCTGGGGAAAAGGTAAATGGAGATGGAGAAGAGGGACACTTGGAGGGAAGTCCCATGTGGAACCAAACTACCTTATACCAACTATCATTCCTCCATCAAGTACATACACTGACCACTCATCCTGCTGTCAGTGGAGCCTGTTTCTTGTTCTATAAATAGTTCCCTTCACCTACTCTGCTGTAAGAAGAATATTCCTAGCTTCTCTTGGTTCCAACTATTCTTGCTATCATCCTTTATCCTCAATACCATTTCAGTGACTCCCCTTTTTGTGCGTTGCCATTCGTCCTATATTATGTTACCCATTGTTCAGCAGAGTTTTCTGACTGGGACTTAACCAATGATTTTTCAAAAATCAGGAGAAAATCTTTTGCTTTATCTTTGCATCTATCTGCTCCTTCATAATGTCAGAGGTGAGAATATTTGCTGATAACCGTGCAATGTTAGCACCATGTGCAGCTCCTGTCCTTACTGTATCCTGGAGCCACTTGTCAAGCTGTTGCTTCCAATTTTGGAATCTCCATCATTGAAAAAGACTAACTTGACAGGTGCATTCACATTCGTGTCCTACCTTAATTTAGAACTAGATTGATTCAGTGACAATGCAGGAATACCAAAGTCTGGAATTCCCTGCCTAACATCAGTATAGATGCATTTTCACCGGATAGACCAGTTGTTCAAGTCGGCAACTCACCAGCACTGTCTCAATGGAAGTGAATGACAAGCCTTGCTAGTGTTGGCCATGTTGCTAAACTGCAAGTTAAAAACAAGATTGCTGGAAAATCATGTATCCATAATCTCTCAACACAAATGGAGCTCCATTTCAGGGGCATTGTTTGTAGATATGTTCTATGTTCAAAATCATTATACATCTCTGGAACAAGTGGGATTTGATCCCAGGCCTCCTTGACAAGACACATGGACTTTACCATAAGAGACCTTCAAATTATGGATTTATCAGGTGCAATTTTGGACTAATTGTCTAATCTATGTTATAACTCGGTCTGTAGATGTGCTATTTAGCTCCTGTAGAGGGAAGTAAATCTTTTGCCTTGGAAGCAGAGCATGATAATTGGAGCGGTTCTGGGAACATCCTTAAAACAGGTAAACATCTTACAGCTCTGACAACTTTTCACAGAACACAACAGGTTTTAAAACTAAATTGGTTGGTCAGCTTGTCTGAAACATCCTACGAAAGCAATAAAAATCATACTAAATATGAAACCTTTCTGCCTTCTCCCCATGCTCAGTAATTGGACTGCATTTTGCAGCTGAGGATGATGTAAAAATGCTGAATATGTGTTGCTGGAAAAGCGCAGGTCAGGCAGCATCCAAGGAGCAGGAGAATCGACATTTCGGGCATGAGACCTACTTCATTCCTGAAGAAGGGCTCATGCCCGAAACGTCGATTCTCCTGCTCCTTGGATGCTGCCTGACCTGCTGCGCTTTTCCAGCAACACATTTTCAGCTCTGATCTCCAGCATCTGCAGTCCTCACTTTCTCCTAGACAATTTAAAATTCATGTATTAAAAACTTTTTAAATTGATTAATGGTTTTGCTGCTTTTAGTTTAGAATTTTCCAGACACAATGTCAGCAGCATTTCCACTGACTGCCTGATTTTACAATATCATCTCAAAGGTCTCTTCTGTTTTGGGCAACTGACTATGCAGACATTGGGGAAAAAAAAAAGATGTTTTAACAGTGCCCTTCCTGAGTGACTTCTGGATTCTCACCAGAAGTGAAATTCACTTTGAGTATATTCTGTCTTCATTTAGATCTCCATCTAACCTGCATCTTTATGTCCAAGGCCTTTCCAAATGCTCGTTCCTTTTCAAAAAACTTTGAGCAAAGAGTTTTAACTACTTCAAGTTAAAGTAACAGTGGTGCAATATAGTTTGTATTTTGAAATACTTCCATTGGAAGCTTTAACGAAAGAAAGAGTAACAGGGATTTTAATGCTTGGCTTTTTTTTTTAAACTGAAGACAATTCTTTGAGAAATCTAATCTAATCTAAAAGTGACAAAGTTGATTGAGGAGGGAAGGGCTATAGATGTCATACTCATGGACTTCAGTAAGGCATTTGATAAGGTTCCCCATGGTAGGCTGATGGAGAAAGTAAAGTTGCTGGAGCTCCTGAGTGTATGAGATCTGGCTGGGCAACAGGAGACAGAGAGTAGCACTGAAGGGAGTTTCTCAAAATGGAGAACTGTGACCAGTGATGTTCCACAGGAATCCGTGTTGAGACCACTGTTGTTTGTTATATACATCAATGATCTGGAGTGATGTAAAGGTGGTCTGATTTCCAGATGACACGGAGATTGGTGGGTTAGCAGATGATGAAGGGGACTGTCAGAAAATGCAGCAGAATATAAACAGACTGAAGAGTTGGGCAGAGAAATGGCAGATGTAGTTCAATCCGGGCAAATGTGAGATGATGCATTTTGGAAGATCCAATTCAAGAGTGAACTACACGGCAAATGGAAATGCCCTTGGAAAAATTGACGTACAGAGTGTTCAAGCCCTGAAGGTGGCAATGCAGGTCGACCGAGTGATCAAGAAGGCGTACGGCATGCTTTCCTTCATCGGACGTTGTTGAAGAAAATCTCAGATCCAACCTTGGGAATTGACCAAGCTTATTACATCTCATAATATGTCATGAGTAGCAGCCAGTCCATAAAACAGATGGATCGCGACTACATCGAAAAGCTCCAATTCAGTGGGGATTTATAAATGGCCCAACGACAATTTACTTAACTAGACTCAGTACCACAAATTCGCCACTAGATGGCTGACTTACACTTGCATGCAGCAGAGTTGAGACCTTGCCAAGAGTGGGTATTAATGGCGCGTTGTTCTCAGGGCTTGTGTCAATACTCTGTATTCACATGCTGATTAGAGACAGTCTCCAGACAAGGCAGTTCATGAGTCATGCGAGAAAGCATACGATCTCAGAGGTAAGGCAAGTCTATTTCTAGAGCAAATTATACAATGATGGAAGAGAAAGTTAAAAATCAGACAACACCAGGTTATATTCGAAGAGGTTTATTTGGAAGCACTAGCTTTCGGAGCACTGCTCCTTCATCAGGTGGTTGTGGAGTATAAGGCTATAAGACATCGGTCTTTTTCGATATATCATTTCAGTTACATCACACTGTAAACTTTTGCTCTAAATTCTGTGTCTTATGATCTTGTATAGAATAAATAACACACTAAGGAATCTACAAAAAAACGGACAGATAACCAAAGCGGACCTACGAAGAATGAAACCGGAAAGCAACAACACCCCCAGATTCTATGGACTACCCAAAGTACACAAACCAGACATCCCACTCAGACCCATAGTCTCACTACCAGGGACACCAGCATACAAACTGGCCAAAGAACTACAACAGAAACTGAAACACCTGGTCAGCGGATCCAAACACTGCATACAATCAATACAGGAATTCTTGGACGCCATCAGGAATACACACATAGACAAAGAAGAAACCATGATCTCATTCGACGTGACGGCACTGTTCACTTCGATTGACAAAACCCTAGCCAGAGAAACAATAGCCAACCTACTGGACATACATAACAGAACACAGGAGGCGGAACCTATCAACAAAGACGGCATACTGAAACTACTGGAATTGTGCCTCACTACACACTTTACATTCAACAATCAGATATACGAACAAATCAACGGAACACCCATGGGATCACCAATCTCGGGACTCATAGCAGAGGCAGTTATGCAAAGGTTAGAACAAACAGCCCTACCACAAATTCAACCCAAACTCTGGGTCAAATATGTCGATGACACTTTCGTAATCATCAAAAACACGGAAATAGAAAAACCACACCGGATCATCAACGCCACACTCACAGGAATCCGATTCACGAGAGAAGTAGAAAAGGATAGCCAACTCCCATTCCTAGACGTGATAGTATAGAGAACACCGAACGGAGAATTCACCACAAGGGTACACAGGAAAACAACACACACAGACCAAGTCCTAAACTATGAAAGTAACCACCCCAACACACACAAACGAAGCTGCATCAGGACACTATTCAAAAGAGCTACAACACACTGCAGTACACCAGAACTGCGAAAAGAGGAAGAGGAACATCTATACAAGGTATTCGCCAAAAACGGATACCCACGCAACTTTATCAACAGATGCCTAAGAGATAGACCACGGAACGAGGACATGCCACAACCAAAAGGACTAGCCACACTACCATACATCAGCAGCGTTTCAGAACTGACAGCCAGACTACTGCGACCCTTAGGACTCATAACGGCACACAAACCAACAGCCACGCTCAGACAACAACTTACTAGAACAAAGGAGCCAATACCCAACATGAGCAAAACTAACGTAGTTTATAAAATACCATGCAAGGACTGCACAAAACACTATATAGGACAAACAGGAAGACAGCGAACAATCCGCATACATGAACACCAACTAGCCACGAAACGACACGACCAGCTATCCCTAGTAGCCACGCACTCAGACAACAAGCAACATGAATTCGACTGGGAAAACACTACTATCATAGGGCAAGCCAGACAGAGAACAGCCAGGGAATTCCTAGAGGCATGGCATTCATCCACAAACTCCATCAACAAACACATCGACCTGGACCCAATATACCAACCACTACAGCGGACAGCTGAAACTGACACCCAGAAGCGGCAAGGACAGACCACTATAAATACCGGAAGAAACATCAAAGAAGCGCTTCGCAGGAGGCTCCAGAGAACTGATGATGTCTCTTAGCCAGGGGACGAAACGTTTGCAACAAAAACTTCCAGCTCGGCGAACAGAACCACTACAACAAGCACCCGAGCTACAAATCTTGGCACAAACTTTGAATCTTATATTCCACGACCATTGAAAGCGCTGCGAAGGCTAGTGCTTCTGAATAAACCTGTTGGACTATAACCTGGTGTTGTGTGATTTTTAACTTCGAACCGAATGCAATATTCTAAGTATGGCTTAACCAACATAATATAAAGCTGCAACGTGACATCCTGACTCTTGGTCTCAATGTCCTGACCAATACTGGAAGTATGACACACACCTTCTTAACACCCTACCTCCATGTGTGGCCACTTACAGGGAGTTACAAACTTGAACCCTAATATCCCGCTGTACATCGACATGTTCAGGGTTTTGCCCTTAACTGTATACTTTTCCTTAACATTTGATTTCCTAAAGAGTAGCACCTCACACTTAGACGGATTAAATGCCATCTGCCATTTCTCCGCCCATATCTGCAACTGATCTATATGCCGCTGCATCCTCTCACAACCTTCTACAATATCCACAACTCTACTGATCTTTGCATCATCTTCAAACTTACTAACCCACCCATCTGCAACTTCATTCAAATCATTTATATCTGTTACAAACAGTAGAGGTCCCAGTATGATTCCCTGCAGAACACCACTAGTCACCATTCTCCAGCCAGAAAAACACCCTTCCACAACTACTCTCTGCCTTCTATGGGCAAACCAATTCAGAATCCATGCGGAAAAGTTACCATGGATCCCATGCAGTATACTCTTCTGGATGAGCCGACCATGACGGACATTGTCAAAAGCCTTACTAAAATCCATAGAGACAATATCCACCTGCTCTACCCTCATCGATCACCTCCTCAAACAATTCAATCAAGTTAGTACGACATGACCTGCCCTACACAAAGCTACGCTCACGGCCCCTAATTAGGCAGTGCTTTTCCAAATGTGCTTAAATATGATCCTGGAGAATTCTGTCAATAGCTTCCCAACAACTGATGAAGGACTCACCAGTTTATAACTTTCTGGATTATCCCTTCTTGCAGTCTTGAACAGAGGAACAACATTAGCTGCTTGCCAATCTTCCGGTATCTCTCCAGTGGCTAGTGAAGATACAAATGTCGTGGTCAAGGTCCCAGTAATCTCCTCCCCTGCCTCACTCAAAAACCTGGCGTAGATAGCATCAAGCCCTTGCGACTTATCAACCTTAGTGCTCTTCAAAAAACCCAATATCACTTCTTTCTTGATCTCAAAATGCCCTTGCATATTAGCATGCTGCACACTAATCTCTCAATCCTCCAAATCCTTCTTCCGGATCAATACTGACACAACGTACTCATTTAGGATTTTGCAAGCCTCCAAACACAAGTTCCTCCTTTACTCTCAAATGGTCCTACCTTCTCCCTCATTATCCTCTTGTTTTTATTTTTTAATGTATGCCTAGAATGCCTTGGAATTCTCTTTAAACCTATTTGTCAATTTCATGGTCCCTTCTTGCTCTACTAATTCCCTGCTCGAATTCTTTCCTGCTTTCTTTATATTTTTCACAGTCCTTGCCCAATTTTAACTTCCTAAACCTTCCATTTGCTTTTTTCCTTTTTGAGTAAATTCACAACCTCCCTCTTTATCCAAGGTGCCCTTACCTTGCTATCCTTATCCTTTCTCCTTACTGGAACATGCCAGTCCCAATATTGACCCATTGGGAACTCCACTCCAAATCTTCCTCCAGCCAGAAATATATCCACTGACCATTGACTCTCTCTTTCCTATCACTCAGTTAATGTCGTATCCATGTTGCCCGTGCCTCTTGTACCACGACTTGTAATCTTCCACACAATTTGTTGTATGCTATCTTCTGGAAATCCATGTTAATCACATCAGTAACATTGCCCTCATTGACCCTTTCTGGTCAGTCATCAGAACACTTCAGCAAGTTAGTTATGCACAATTTCCCCTTGATATTTTTTAACCAACCCACCTTTATCCATGTGATTATCAGTTTTATCACAATAATTGTTTCCAGAAGCTCTCCCAACACCAGTGTTAAACTGACAAGGCTGTCAATTCCAGCATTAATTTACAAGTCTTCACAGAACAAGGTCATAATGTTGATAACCCTCCAGTCTCCTGACACCTCCTCTCAGTCCAGAGGAGACTGTAATGTTATGGCCAGTGCCCCTCTCACTTCAACCAGAATCCTTGGATGTATCTCATCCTGATCTGGTGTCCTGTTAACCCCGAGTGCCAACATCATTTGGACAGGGAATTGAATAGGAAAAGTTTCCTCCTCAGCGTACCCGCACATTAACACTTTAGTGATTAGTATCATAGCTGTTTTCTCACCTTCACTGGAAAGACTTAAAAATAAACTCTTATTTCTCTCCAGCACGAGGCCCCACTCCGCGACCTCGCGCAGAGTCGGTTAAACGGTCTCGAGATCCCGCGTGACAACTCAGGGCGGGCCTTTACTCTCCTCCAGCTCTGATTGGTCAGAAAATCTGTCAATCCCGTGCTTATAGCCAATAGAAGTGCGGTCCCGCGTTGGGAACGTCATCTGGAAGTGAATGTGGATGAAAAGAGAAGTCGATGGAGAAACTCGGCAGGTTTGGCAGCTTCTGTGGAGTTAAAACCAAGGTAACGTTTCAGATTCAGTGACCCTTCATCAGTACTGAAAGTAGCTCGGAAAAAAGTGCAGCTAGTGGCTCTCACTCCTGCAATAGGTGGAGATGGAGCCCAGAAAGAGAGAGAAGAGACACAGATAAAGGGGATGGATAATTGTGAGGCAGGGAGAAATAAAAGCTGATACAGGGGAAAATGTAGCAGCAGATTACTGCAGATACTGGAAACTATTGTAAACAAGTCCCATTCCTGATGAAGGGCTTATTTCCGAAATGTGGACGGCACAGCATTTCTGCGTTTTTGGGGTTTCTCTTGAGGGAAGGATAGGATTGATAAATCAGTGGCTGAAAAGGTGGTGCAATGTGCAGGGATTCAGTTTCTTGGATCGTTGGGATCTCTTCTGGGACGTAAAAGATCTGTTCAAAAAGGATGGGTTTCACCTGAACTGGAAAGGGACCAATATCCGACTGGGGAGATTTGCTAGTTCTAGTTTTGGATCCTGCCAGCATTTTTAGAGTAGTGAGGTGGGAGCTTCTAAGTAACAGCGTATAGACAGAAATATGAGGATGTTTCTGAATCAGAAAAGAGCAAGTTAAGACAGACATGAGCGGTCAGAGAATGATTTAACTCTCAGATAAGCTCAGCACATGTATGGGAATGTGGGTTTGGGATGTCAAAGCTACTACAGAAGCTTGGCTGAGGAATTGAAAAGAGAGGCAGCTCAGGCTTTAGCTGTTATAGGAGGGATAGTAAGAGAGGAGAGGGAATGGCATATTTAATTAAGGAATACATTACTACTGCAATTAGAATAGATATTTCTGAGGGACTGTCATAGTGTTAAAGTTTTGATTAGATTAGATTACTTACAGTGTGGAAACAGGCCCTTCGGCCCAACAAGTCCACACCGACCCGCCGAAGCGAAACCCACCCATACCCCTACCCTTACATTTGCCCCTTACCTAACACTATGGGCAATTTAGCATGGCCAATTCACCTGACCTGCACATTTTTGGACTGTGGGAGGAAACCGGAGCACCCGGAGGAAACCCACGCAGACACGGGGAGAACGTGCAAACTCCACACAGTCAGTCACCTGAGGCGGGAATTGAAACCGGGTCTCTGGCGCTGTTGGTGAAGAATTTGTTAAATGTGTTCAAGAAAATTTTCTTTATCAATATATAAATGTTCCTGTAGAGAATGAGCAAAACTTGAATATCTTTTGCAAAACAAGGCAGTGCAAGTGACTGGAACTGGTGATTGTAATGCTGTTAGTTTTAAAAAGCTATGGAAAAGGATAAATCTTCCAAAAATGTTAAAGCTCTTAATTGGAATAAGGTAAAATTTAAGGGAATGATGCAATAACTTTCAAAAGTTGATTAGAGCAGACCGTTTACAGCTAAAAGTATGACTGACAAGTGGGAGTCTTTAAAAGTGTGATAATGAGTTCAGAAGCATATGGTCCTGTTGGTTGAAGGGTATAAAGTAGGTAGGAACATGCTTAAAAAGGAAATCAGAAAGGCAAAAATGGAAAATTAGATAACATTGGCAAGTAAGATTTAAGATAACCCAAAAAAGACTCTATAAACACTTCGAGAGAGAGAGAGAAAAAGACCCTTTAAAGATCAACAAAGTTGACTTTGTGTTGAACCTCAGGAGGTGGGAGAGATGGTAACTGAATATTTCACATCAATTATTACTGTTGGAAAAAGAAACGAGGGCTAGAGAACTCAGGGAAATAAATATTGAAAATTTAAAAACAGTTCACATTACAGAAGAGGAAGAACTGGAGGTCTTAGAAAACATAAAGATAGATAACCCTCCAGTACCTGATTATATGTGACCCAGGATGTTGTGGGAAGTTGGGTAGAAAATTGTGGGGCACCTAGTAGAAATATTTGTTTATCTATATGTTGGGGAAGGGTTAACATTATTTGCCCAGAAGCCATTTCCCTGATTCGGCTGAGGGTTCCATTTGTGTCCCCAGCCAGAACTTTGCTGGCTATGCATTCCTTACTATGAGGTAATGTGAAAGGTTGGCCTTGTCTTCCTTCTCAAGATAGTGTCTCCTCCCTTTGCTGAATGATCAGGACAGGCTGTAAAACCAGTCAAGTTGACATAGACTTTCCAATTCGTCCCTCTTCCTTCTCTAGATATTGCCTCTTCATGGTCATTCAGCCAATTTGGGGTATCTCTGCTTAGTGTTAACTGGAGCAGGTAGTGATACCATTTCATTTGTCCACTTGTAGAATGCATAATAGTGCTTTAGTTTTGAACTTAATGATGAACCTCTAATTTAGTACCAATTTGTAAGCATGCCAAACTGTGTAATTAACGGTCAGCTCCTTTCTCTTTATAATCCTATGGTATCCTAAGGTACTTCGCAATAACACCAAGCCACAGTTAGGATGGTGAACTCCCATGATCTATCATGTAATAAACTAATCAGTTTGCAAGGTCCGAGTCTCGAGAGTTTTCTTCAACACTGAGCATGGGTGAAGAACCAAAGAACTGGAATTTGGTGTGTTGAGTATGAGAGTTAGAAAGTCATGTTGCAGCTATACAGGACTTTGGTTAGACCTTTTGGAATGCTGTGCGCAATTCTGGTCTCCCTGTTGTAGGAAAGATGTTGTTAAACTTGAAAGGTTTCAGGAAAGATATACGAGGTTGTTGCCAGGGTTGGAAGTTTTGAGCTGTAGGGGGAAGTTGAATAGGCTGAGGCTATTTTTCCAGGAGTACTGGAGGCTGAGGGGGTGACCTTTATAGAGGTTAACAAAATCATGAGGGGCATGGATAGGGTGAATTGCCAAGGTCTTTTTCCAAGGTGAGAGGAGTGCAAAACTAGAGGGTTTAGGAGACGGAGTTGGACAATCAGAAGGACTTTGAGAAGGAATCCAGAGGTTTAGACAGCGCAGTGACACAGGATTGTTCCCAATTGTCAAACTTACTGTTGTTTCTGGCATTCATACCTGCACCTCATTTCACTAAATTCAATGAAATCGGTCATTTCTTTCACGATCACACCAGCTGGTAACATTTATATCGCAACAGAACAGCTGACACTTTCATAGATATTTTACAAAATGTGATTCACACCTGTCCAAGAAAGCAAATGAATTAATGATGAACATGGAACATTTTGAATACAGGTAAACAGGTGAGAATGTAAATTCGAGAATTTAGAGGACAACATGCTCCATTATAAAGATTAAATCACATACTTTTTAAAAATCTTTGTGTCTTTTGACTGCAAATGTATTTTCAGCAATACTTGGTCTGTTTCCATTCAGTTCATCCTGGCCTGATGCTGATGTATCCACTTTTATCATGACAAATTAAATGAAGTTAATTTTGACCCCTCAAGCATGCAGATACAGCAGGCAGAGAAGAAAGCTAATAGCTTGCTGGCCTTCATAACAAGAGGAATTGAGTATAGAAGCAAAGAGGTTTTTCAGCTGTACAGGGCCCTGGTGAGACCGCACCTGGAATATTGTGTGCAGTTTTGGTCTCCAAATTTGAGGAAGGATATTCTGGCTATTGAGGGAATGCAGCGTAGATTCACGAGGTCAATTCTTGGAATGGCGGGACTATCTTATGTTAAAAGGTTGGAGCGACTGGGCTTGCATCCCCTTGAGTTTAGAAGGCTGAGAGGGGATCTGATTGAGACATATAGATTATTAAAGGATTGGACACTCTGGAGGCAGGAAGCATATTTCCATTGATGGGTGAGTCCCGAACCAGAGGACACAGTTTAAAAATAAGGGGTAGGCCATTTAGAACAGAGAGTTGAGGAGAAACGTCTTCACCCAGAGATTGGTGGGTGTGTGGAATGCTCTGCCCCAGAAGACTGTGTGAGCCAAGTCTCTGGAAACTTTCAAGAAAGAGTTGGATAGAGCTCTTAAGGATAGTGGAATCAAGGGATATGGGGATAAGGCAGGATCAGGATGCTGATTGAGGATAATCAGCCATGATCATAATGAATGGTGGTGCTGGCTCGAAGGGCAGAATGGCCTATTCCTGCACCTATTGTCTATTGTTTATATTATGTCAGATGACAATAACGTATTCAAAGACATGAATTTTACATGGTATCTTAAACAGGAGAAGGACCTGTTTACTCGGAATTATGATACTGGCCGAAGCAAAGTGCAGCCTCTCAACCTGCACCAGTCGTTACCTCATGGCTGTGGTGACAGCAGACCTATTTATTATAATCACAGAGGTTATTCTGTGGCAGATTAAATGTTATTAATTTACCATGCCTTTCCTGGATCTCACCACTATGTATAGTGTTCACAATGTTCTGATTCATTCAGCCAAAAACTGTTCTGTCTGGTTGACAGTTACCTCCTCCTTTGATCGATGTAATTGTCATCTATTTCCAGAACGTGGATACACAGTATTGCACCAAGAAAAATGCAGCTGTTGTCCTCTGAATACCATGCATTCTGGTCTATTTTTAATAACATCCCCTTCTACTATAGATATGAACCGACAGAGGTAATTGCCAATTGTTTCTGTTATCCAAAGCAGAATTATTTTTCTGTGCCGGTTGGGTGGGATTTGACTGTTTTGATTGGGTTTTAATGCCCTTGGTTCCATACACTTTCATTCTGTCGTTCAGTACTGACAGTGAGATATGTTTGTATGACAAGTTGGGCCCATCAGAGACTGAAGGGCCATAGCAAAGGAGAGAATCCCAGTGACCCAGGGATGGAAAGCAGAAGAAAGACTGATTTTACTTTTGTCGTTATCCGACACTTTCATCATTCTGTGGTTGGTGCAAAAATTATAGAATTCTTTCATTATAACATTCGGGGAACATACCTGAGACATTACAACAGTTCAGAATTTATATTTGCAATGGTTGGTGTTTCACTGGTGAATTTAAATTGCTGCATAAACACTCAGTTCAAGTTCAGACTGCAAATCAAAGAAATGAAGTATCCTGTCATATTAATTATCCAATTAATAAATAAACAAAATATCTGACAGTAGTCTAGAGAACCCAGTATATACATCGCATGAATGAAAAAACACTCACGAAGGCTATTGCGAATAACTGGAACCCAAGCATTGATCCTTCTACTATCCAGTGTCATTACCTTCCACTCCAAACATTGCACGTTCTGTTTGCTATGAATTCTCAATTCAAGTCAGTATATTATCCTGATCCTATTTGCTTTGATGTTGCAAACTAACATTTTACGTGGGACTTTGTCAAAAGGTCTTTGAAAATCCAAGTACCCACATCCACTGGATCTTCCTTATCTATTCTGAGATAATACCAACTGAACAGAATTATTTGAGGAAGTGACAAAGTTGATTGATGAGAGAAGGGCTGTAGATGTAATATACATGGACTTCAATAAGGCGTTTGATAAGGCTCCCCAAGGCAGGCTGATGGAGAAAGTGAAGTTGAACGGGATCCAGGGTGTACTAGCTAGATGGAAAGACAATTGGCTGGACAACAGGAGACTGTGAGTAATAGTGGAAGGGAGTTTCTCAAAATGAAGAACTGTGACCAGTGGTGGAGTAGCAGTTAGTGATGGGGACTGTCAGAGAATGCAGCAAAATATGGATAGATTGGAGAGTTGGGCAGAGAAATGGCAGATGGAGTTCAGTCTAGGCAAATGCAAGGTGATGCATTTTGGAAGACCCAGTTCTCAAGCAAACTATGCAGTAAATTAGAATCCCTACAGTGTGGAAACAGGCCATTTGGCCCAACAAGTCCACACCAACCCAGTCCCCTACACCAATTACTCTAGACTTCCCCTATCTAATGCACCTTGCTTACATATTCTCGAACACAATGGGTAATTTAGCAAGGTCAATTCACCTAATCTGCACACCTTTGGACTTAAGCCCTGGGGAAATTGGCATACAGAGAGATCTGCGTGTTCAGGCCCCATATTTCCCTGAAGGTGGCAATGCAGGTCAATAGAGTGGTCAAGAAGGCATATGGCATGCTTTCCTACATCGGACGGGGTATTGAGTACATGATTTGCCAGGTCATGTTATAGTTGTATAGGACTTTGGTTCGGCCACATTTGGAATACAGCATACAGTTTTGGTTGCTACATTACCAGAAGGATGTGGATACTTTGCAGAGGAGATTCACCAGGATGTTGCCTGGTATGGAGGGTGCTAGCTATTTAGAGAGGTTGAGTAGAATAAGATTATTTTCATTGAAAAGATGGAGTTTGAGGTGGCGATCCTGACTGGGGTCGACAAAATCATGAGAGGTATAGACAGGGTGGATAGCAAGAAGCTTTTTTTTTCCCCAGAGTAGGGGACTTAATTACAAGTTCACGGTGAGATGGGAAAGGGTTAAGGTAAATATGCGTGGAAAGTTCTTTATGCAGAGAGAAGGTAGAGATGGACGTGATAGCGTCGTTTAAGATGTATCCAGACAGCTACATGAATGGCCAGCGGACAGAGGGATACATATCCATGGAAAATAGGCGACGGGTTTTAATTGAGGGTCCGGATCAGCAGAGGCTTGGAGGGCTGAAGGGCCTGTTCCTGTGCTGTAATTTTCTTTGTTCATTTTTGTTAGCGTGGTTTTGTCAGAGGGACAAAATGCATCATAAATGTGGTGAAATTCTTTGAAGAAGTGACCAGGTCTTTGGATGAGAGTAGGGCAATTGATGTAGTTTATATGGATTTTAGCAAAGCCTTTGACAAGATTAAATTCAATTCCCTACAGTATGGAAACAGGCCATGCAAGCCAACAAGTCCACACTGACCTTTGAAAGGTAAACCCACCCAGACCCATTCCCCTACCTTTACCCTTACCTAATGCACCTATCTCTATGGGCAATTTAGCATGGCCAATTTACCTAACCTGCACACCTTTGGACGTAGGACGAACCGAGCACCCAGAGGAGACCCGCACTGACACAGGGAGAATATGTAAACTTCACACAGAGTCACCCAAGTCTGGAATTGGACCCAGGGCCCTGGTGCCGTGAGGCAGCAGAGCTAAGCACTGAGTCACTGAACTGTCCCAAAGCCACACATAGGAGATTGACAACTAAAGTAAAAACACATGGAATTCAGAATAAATTAGCAAATTGACTCAGACAGAGGAAGCCGAGGCAAAGCTGAAATTGGAGATGGTATCCAGTGGGATCAATTTTGGATCTTCTATTGTTTGTGATATTCGTAAATGATAATAGAGTGTGTGTGTGTGTGTGTGTGTATGTACGTGTTAGTGTTCATGTATGTGGGTGAATGTGTGTTGGTGGGGGTGGGGGTGTTTGGGGACACTAAGTAAGTTTGTGATGAGACAAATATTGACTGGGTGGTTGGCAGTGAGGAAAATATTCTTAGGCTACAAACAAAAATAGGTAGATTGGTCAAACGGGCAGATCAACGGCAGATAAAATTTAATCCTGATAAACCCTGACGTGATACATTTTGCCAGAAGTTGCAAGACAAGGCAGTACTCCGTGAATGGGAGGACACCAGGCTGCATAAAGCAATCAATAGATCTTAAGGTGCTTGTTAACAGATCTCTGAAGGTGGCAGGACTGGCTAATAGGGTAGTTAAGAAGGCGTACAGGATATGTGCCTTTACTAGTCAAAATGTAGGTTATAAGAGCAGGGAAGTGCTGTTGGACTTTGTTTAGGCCATAGTTGGACTATTGTGTGTAGTTCTGGTCACTGCAGCATGGGAAGGATGCGTTTGCATTGGAGGGAGTGCAAAGGAGGTTCAGCAGAATGTTGCTTAGGCTGTAGCAATTTAGCTGTGAAGAGGGAGGCTGGATCAGCTCAGGTTGCTTCACTAAGAACAGAGATCGGAATATCTATGAAGACCATAGACAGGGTGAATAGAAAGCAGTTGTTCCCCTTAGTCAAAGGGCCTATAACAGGGTGGTATAATTTTCACTGAAAATGTGTTGCTGGAAAAGCGCAGCAGGTCAGGCAGCATCCAAGGAGCAGGAGAGTCGACGTTTCGGGCATGAGCCCTTCTTCAGGAATGAGGAAAGTGTGTCCAGCAG
Organism: Hemiscyllium ocellatum; assembly: GCF_020745735.1. Classification (NCBI taxonomy): domain Eukaryota; kingdom Metazoa; phylum Chordata; class Chondrichthyes; order Orectolobiformes; family Hemiscylliidae; genus Hemiscyllium; species Hemiscyllium ocellatum. The sequence continues at coordinate 722,209 of NW_026867467.1, read as the reverse complement.
GCTAAGATAAAAGGTAGGGAGGAGGGATTGGGGGAGGGGGTTGGAAATGCGATAGGTGGAAGGAGGTCAAGGTGAGGGTGATAGGCAAGAGTGGGGGTGGGGGGGCGGAGAGGTCAGGAAGAAGTTTGCAGGTTAGGAAGGCGAGGGATTTGACTGAGACAAGGTGGGGGGAGGGGAAATGAGGAAACTGGAGAAATCTAGGTTCATCCGTTGTGGTTGGAGGGTTCCTAGGCGGAAGATGAGGCGCTCTTCCTCCAGCCGTCATGTTGCTATGGTCTGGCGATGGAGGAGTCCAAGGACCTGCATGTCCTTGGTGGTTCGGGAGGGGGAGTTGAAGTGTTGAGCCACGGGGTGGTGGAATCCAACATGACAGCTGTGGAAATTGGTTGGTCCAAAAGGAATTTTCACAGATGAAAGCCAAGTTGGTTTATGGTGACTGACGTGTGATTTGACATTTTTGTGCTGCTGCAAGGCTCCAATCAGGATCAAGAACATTTGGCCCGACAGAGTGAAAGTCAGTGCTGGTATTGTGTATTCCTGATGAAGAGCTTATGCTCAAAATGTCGATTCTCCTGCTCCTCGGATGCTGCCTGACCTGCTGTGCTTTTCCAGCACCACACTCTTTGATTTTAATCTCCAGCATCTGCAGTGCTTTCTCTCTGTTGTGCCTTCCAGTTGAACTGAAATTCTACATTGAGAGACTTGTGAGTTGGAAACTGTAAATGGATTGTTAATTGATTCATAGTCCATCAGCAGCACAATTCTAAAAGAATATGAATCATCTGTCAACCGTGATTTACAAGATGCTCTTTGCTTCATGGTGTGGGACATCATTGCACCGATTGTCACACGGGATGTCTGTCCAAGCAGTGATGGTGATTCACAGCACAGAGGCAGATTTATATAGACATATGAATTCCAACTGTTATAATTGCTGTAGTACAAGTCAGTTCAAGATCTTGCTGGGCAATTTTAGCCAATCTACTTCTTAGAATTTTTATTGCATCTTCCTTGCGTTCTGGATGATTGGAAAGGAGGTGAGTGGGAATGACTGCTCGCCTGTGTTCACTTTATGGGTAGTTGTTCATGACTAGACCCTTTGCTGGTTGGGGATGGCTATTCAGGGAACTGACCTCACATAGGGCAGTTTCGTATGTTCAGCTCCTGTTTGGATGACAGTTCTGAAGTGGGGCCACTTAAATTGAAATATTACCTCTGATTTCTCTCCACCAATGCTGCCAGACCTGCTGAGCTTTTCCAGCAACTTTTTGTTTTTGTTTTTTGATTTACAACATCTGCAGTTCTTTCAGTTTTTATTTGTCATTTTTCATGTTGTTTGAATCACTGTGTGAAAGTGAGGTGATTTATTGAAGATCACATTTAGGTGCTGAATAACCCCAGTTGCTTTGTGGTTATTGATGGTTGGAAAGTACATCAGGGAGGGCGTCAGGTAATATTGATGGGACTTGTTGTTGCCAGCAAACAATTGAAAGTTTATGAATGTTTGCAGTAAAAACAACACTGAGCTGAACATTCCCTCAGTACATTGTATATGTCAGGGCTGCTGCTGGCACAGCATGTTTTACATCAAGGAAGTAATGCAGTGGATCAGACTTTTTGATGGAAGAACAACCTGTTACTTCAATTCCAAAAAGGTTCACTCAAAGGAAATGCTGTTGATGCTTGTGCAGTGGCATGGGGTGTTCAGCAGAGGGTATCATTTTAAACACAAGAGAGAGAAAGAGGGAATTAACCCCCAAAACCAAAGAGACTTCATTGGACAGAGACACAGACACAGAGATTACTCACAAATATACAACACACTGATACATTCCCAGGCTGAAGCAAACCTCATGGGAGAGAGGGAATATGAGAAACCATCGAGAGCTGGGACTAACTGGAATATTCAGTCTGTCCATGTCTTAACTTCTGTTTGTCCCTGTCTGACTTTTCCTCTTCTCTCTCTCTGTGTCCTTTTGTCTGCCTCCCTCTTTCTATCACCCTCTCACTATCCTTCTCTCTCTCTCTCTCTCTCTCTCTCTCTCTCTCTCTCTCTCTCTCTCTCTAGCTGTCTCTGTCTCTGTTCTTTGCTTGCTCTCCTCCTCCTCGATCTCTCTGTTCCTGTTTCTTCATCCCCACTCTTCCTCTCTTCTCTCCGTCACTTACTCCCCCTGTCTCTCATTCATTCTCGTTCACCCTGTCTTTTTCTCTTAGATCTGAAAATGCCCACAATATTGCATCCCCCTATTCTGTACCCATTTTACTCCCCTCCCAAATGTTTGCCCTTCCCCAATTATTTTACCCACCCAACTATACTCCTCACCCAATGTGTACCCTCACAAATATTTTGCTGTCCCCCATATCATGCTGAGCCCCACTCCCTGGCGCAGAGATTAATGAGTTTGTCTGGACTAACTGGCCTGTAACTGACTGCTTTCATGCACAGCAAGATCCCAGTCCCAGAATTATGGAAGCTTCACATCACACAGATAATCCTTTCAGCCCATCATGCCTCCCTACCACCACAACCACCAACAATCCCCCATCCTCCCCCCACACTCCCCATCAAATGATCCTGGTGCTGTCCAGCTCCTCAGACCTTGCCCTGAATGGCATTGTTACTCCCCAATCTGGGGAGACCGCTCTTCCGCCCTGTCTCATACTCTGCCTCTTTGTTCTCTCACTCCTCCATCTCTCTCTCTCTCCTACAACAGTCCCTTCCCCCCTCAAGCCACATGAAACACTCCCCCTCTCCCTGGCTATCTCTCACCAACTCCTTGCTTCCCATTCCTCCACTCAAGAACTCAGGGGCATGGCTACTCCGGCTCCTCTCTCAGACTCTCAACCCCTGGGCTGAAGGACATGGTGAGTATGTTCAGAGACTAACTGGTCTTTTAACTGACTGCCATAATGCACAGCAAGATTTCAGTCTGCAGCCAACCAATCACACACTCAATGAGAAAGGTACTTTATGCCCCTTCCACTCATCCCTCCACTCCCTGGCCCGGTTTAGACAACAGTGAGGTTAAAACCCAGGAGAGACGGGGAAATGTGTATCCTACTGCATTAACTGTACAGCAACTTGTGGCACTAAGTCCAAATCTTCCCAAACCCCTTTCTCTGCCACTGGGACAGAGCAGAGGGGCCAGGAAGAAAAAGGGAGAGAAAATGCATTGAGAGAAAAAGAGAAGAGCAAACAGACAGAGAATGAGATAGTGACAGTCAGAGGGAGGGAATGAGAGAAAGAGAGTTCAAGGGAGGAAGAGATCGCAAGTGAAAATCCCAAGGACAGAAACAAGATGTCAGGCTAATAAAAGCAAGTATATTATCTCCATTCTTTATCTACCTTCAGAGACTGGTATACATTCACCCAAATCTCTCTAATTGTCAATGCTTCCCAGGGTCCTGTTGTTCATCGTGTATTTCCTTGTCTTGTTTGTCCTGCCCATGTGCATTACTTCACCTCACCTCATTACTGCTGTTTCCTCGACATCAAGGATTACTTTCTGTTTCGAGACTTATTGTTAAGTTTCACCATTTTAACATGAAATTCAGTTGCACTGCTATTACTGAGTCCCCTTTATCCATATTCTCTGGGAGTGAGGGACAACTGGGGGGTATATGGGCCAAACACAGGCAAATGGGACTATTTAACAGTGAAAACTGAGTGGCATTGTCAAATTGGGCCGAAAAGCCTGTTTCCATGCTGTAGACCTCTAGGACTCTATAAAACCTTCAAAATCACAGCTCCATCTCCCTCTGCTTGACAGTGACTATCACCCACACCCCAACGCTCACCAGCTGCTACTGAAATTTTCCACTGAATCTTGTTGAAACAATGAAAACTCTACATCACTCCCATTTTTATTTCAGAATTCCAGGAATTGCTTTTCTTGAGTCAATGTAATGTCTCATGTGTTTTGCTTTATCCTTTTATAAAGGTGAGAGAAATACACCACACTGTAATATCGAGTCCAAATAGTTGGCAATTTCTTGATCCTTTGATCACACAAATGCTCAGACACCAGCCCTGCATTATCTCAGTGATCAGAGCTCCCTCTTTCCATCTGAAATGAACTGATTACTCCATAATCTAAGAATGAAATAAATGATTAATAACCAACCAATTAATAAAGTTAAAATTACAGAATCATTTGTAGTTTTCCAACTGAAATGCACACATTTTGAAATCAAACTGTAACAGCTACACAGTAACAAATGTGTGTAAGTGGTGGGGGAGAGAGAATCAAATGAGCTGCTGCACACACAGACAGTGCTGTTGGAAACTAAGGTGTTGATCGTTGGGGAATAATGTAACTTGTGATGTAGTTGGACTGGGGGAACCTCACTGGACTTGTAATGCAGTCACCCAGGATACAAATACCAGCAATTGGCAGAATTTAATCTCAAATAATTAATCCATCTGGAATTGAAAGTTAGGTCCTGCAATGGAACTATGAAACTAACACCAATTGCTGTAAATTCACATCTGCTTCACTCATGTCCTTCACCAAAGGGAATCTGGGAATCTTACTTGGTCTGGCCCAGAAGTATTTTCTGAAGACATGAAATAGTTCTGACTGATATATAATGCATGGTTAAAGAAGTATGTTTCAGACATGAGTGAGGAACGAAAACAGGAATGCTAATCGGTTTCAGCTTCGAAATTGAAATTGGCAACACACACAATGAACACAGTAAAGTACTTCTTGCTAACAACTGGTAGCAGGACAGACATGGTCAAGGTTGTTTTTGCTGATTGTTACATCACTTCACTCCTAAATGTTGATTGCCCTTTAAACACCATCTCAAAGACGTGCTTCAAATGGCAAGGACTGAGAACAGATTCTGACTGGGGAGCATCAGATTCGCAGTAGCAACATGAGGGACCAAATTCGTCACTTCATGAGGAGATGGTCAACCAGACTAGACCTGAAACTCGCATGAAGGGAACCAGTGAGAGAGAACAACTTACTTGTGTCCCACTCCTCCAATAGATGGTGCCCAGAAAGAGAGAGAGAAGAGCAGTCTGGCAGACAAAGGGGTGAATAATTGTGAGGCAGGGAGAAAGACAAGCTGATCATGGAGCTTCAGGTGAAAATGGAGTTGGCTGTGCCTGAAGCAGCCCGTGTCATGACCAGGGCCTGGGTTGTGGAGGGTCGATGCAAACTTTATGGGCCAAATGGTCTCTTTCTGCAATTAGGGATTCTATGATCTTTGACAAGTTGAGATGATGATCACAGATAAGTACCTAATGCAATTAATCATTAAAGCAAACATTAAAAATTAGAGCTACACAAACCCTGTTAATTGAGCTAAACATTGAACTGGGAGCTGAACTGAACTGCATTGCCAAAGAATTCATCAATCTTGGATAATTGGCACAGGAAGATTACCAGGAGGGTTCCAGAGCTGGAGAACTTTATTTAAATTTGGTCACAAATGGGAGCATCATTGGTTGGGCCGGCATTATTGTCCATCCCCAACTGTCTAGAGGGTAGTTAAAGGTCAAGCACATTGCTGTGGGTCTGGAGTCACATGTAAGCCAGACCAGGTCAAATGGCAAATTTCCTTACACTAGTGAGCTTTAGGTATCAGATGGGTTTTCACAACAATGTCTTAATGGGGAAGCGCAGCAGGCCAGGCAACATCTGAGGAGCAAAAAAAATCGACGTTTCGGGCATAAGCCCTTGTTCAAAAATGAGGCTGGTGTGCCAAGCGGGCTTAGATAAAAGGTGGGGGGGAATTTGGGGGAGGGGCGCTGGGAATATGATAGGTGGAAGGTGAGGGTGAGGGTGATAGGCCAGAGAGGGGGTGGGGGCGGAGAGGTCGGGAAGAAGATTGTAGGTCAAGAGGGCAGTGCTGAATCTGGGGGTTGCGACTGAGATAAGGTGCAGGGAGGGAAATGAGGAAGCTGGAGAAATCTACATTCATCCCTTGTGGTTGTAGGGTTCCTAGGTGGAAGATGAGACGCTCTTCCTCCAGAAGTCATGTGGCCAATTCTGGCGATGGAGGAGGCCAAGGACCTGGATGTGGGAGGGGGAGTTAAAGCATTCAGTCATGGGGTGGTTAGGTTGGTTGGTGCGGGTGTTCCATGAAACATCCCGCAAGTAGGCGGCCTGTCTCCCCCATGTAGAGAAGACCACATCGGGTGCAGTGGATACAGTAAATGATGTGTGTGGAGGTGCAGGTGAATTTGCAACGGATATGGAAGGATCCATTGTGGCCTGGGAGGGAGGTGAGGGGGGAGGTGTGGGCACAAGTTTTGCACTTCTTTTGGTTGCAGGGGAAGGTGCCGGGAGTGGAGGTTTGGCTGGTGGGGGGTGTGGACCTGACGAGGGAGTCGCGGAGGGAGTGGGGAGGGAAATATATCCCTGGTGGTGGGGTCTGTTTGGAGGTGGGGAAATGACGCAGGATGATACGATGTATCCGGAGGTTGGTAGGGTGGAAGGTGAGGACCAGCGGGGTTCTGTCCTAGTGGCAATTGGAGGGGCAGGTTTCAAGGATGGAGGTGCAGGAAGTGGAGGAGATGCGGTGGAGAGCATCGTCGACCATGTCGGAGGGGAAATTGCGGTCTTTGAAGGAGGCCATTTGGGCAGTTCGATAGTGGAATTGGTCCTCCTGGGAGCAGATGCGGCAGAGGCAAAGGAATTGGGAATATGGGATGGCATTTTTACAGGGGGCAGGGTGGGAGGAGGTGTAATCTAGGTAGCTGTGGGAGTCGGTCGGTTTGTAGTAATTGTCTGTGTTGCATTGGTCACCCGAGATAGAAATGGAGAGGTCTAGGAAGTGGAAGGAGGAGTCTGAGATGGTCCAGGTAAATTTGAGGCTGGGGTGGTACTAGCTCACCAAGCTGGAAATGACTTTGTTTACTGCCCACATTCATGGTACACTCTCTCTTAACATCGCAATGGTGTCACGAACCCACAGAAACCCACAGAAAGCAGAGATGAAGGAAGGTGGCAGAAAAGTGAGAGGCAGCGAGAGAGAGAGAGAGAGAGACACACACAGGGAGAGAAATAGGGAGACAGAAGAGGAGAGACAGACACATAGGCATTGACAATGAGGGAGAGCGAGCTGTGAGGGCTCACTGGGCTGAATACATCCCTAAATGATGAAACAAAATTCAGAGACAGATCTAAAGTCAATGACAATGTGGGGATGGCATTTCAAACCCATGGCCAAAGGAACAATGATGGGAACAATGTCGAGGTGAGTTCTTCCTCTGTACCTAACACCATTCTGTCTCTGTCCTGGGAGTGTTTGATGAGGATGAAGTGGAGGGAGATTTACTCTTATCAATCCCAGGATTGTACCTGCCCTGGATGTATACAGATGGCATTACATATGGCATTACAGAGGCAACATTTCTCTTTGTATAGCTTCAATTTTGGCGGGAGACAGATAAAATGGAGATGTCTGAGTCCTTGAAGTATGAAGCAAGGTCCATTAAACAATCCCTGGATGTTAGACTAACACGGGCCATTCACACACATAGGTCAGCTTCCATCATTTGTACAGAAACCACCCTGAACCCCTCGATTAGATTCCAGTCTGAAACTCACTCCCGCATATCTGGTATTCTTTATACAAACCACCCCGAGATCCTCAATTAGATGTGGACATCATTGCAGTGTTCTGATTTCTGTTCATTAGACAGCCATAATCATTCTCACTCAGTCCCATTTAGTTCCCATTTCTACAAGTAGATTCTATCTCATTTGTTTTCTTTTTGACTGTTTTCATTTCTATCTGCATCCAAATGATATCCAGTGTCACTATTTCCGGTGTTAGTGTCTATAGTTAAAACATCTGACATCGCAATGTCCAGCATTACACTGTCCAGTGTCACAGTCTGATCTCACAGTATCTAGTGATAGTGTCCAGAGGGACAGTGTTGTAACCGGAGTGACAGTGTCAAGCGTTGGAGTGTCTGGACTGACAGTGCCATACAAGGAGTGATAATATCCAGAGTTATTGTGCCCAGAGGTACGGTGTCCGGAGTGACAACGTCCAGAGTTATTGCACCTGGAGGTACAGTGTCCAGAGTGCCACAGGAGAATGAAGCTCAACCAAAACCTGCCTCTCAATCACTGGATTTGCAACACAGTGACGTTCAACCATTCAATGACCCTCAAAATCGTTCAATTGTTCCTAACCATGATCATAAACCCATGTACCCCCCCCCCCAATTCGCACACCAGCAGACAGTTAAGAGATAAACTTGTTTAAAATTTTAATTTGCCAGTTGATAACAGTTTCAATGATAAATAGTAGGCCATCATGAAATCCTTTGATGCTGGGTTGTATTACAGGCATAAGAACTGTACACCATGTTTGAACTTAAAATCACCAGTCAATGCGAACAAATTCTGAAGACCTGTGGAGACTAATACTCATTCCTGAAGACTCTCGTTCTCATCTCAGACCTTTTAACAAGTTAACAACTGGGGAAATAACTAGACGAAGTCAAACCAAAAAAGAAGACCAGACCAGTCCAGCAACTTCCAAAGAAGCACTTCCTCCAAGCCCAAAATCCAGTCAGAGCGAGATCACTCATGGTTTTTGCGTTCTCTCTCCCCATTCTCTGTGGTTACTTGCCAGGCAGCATTCCTCTTACTGACTGACCCATTCAATATCCATCCAGCTGTCAGTCCCTGAGCAGAACTACATCTCAGTGCTGAATTGTCTGCTGTGTTCAGAGAGCTGTAATTCACCTGCATTATCTTTCCTGGCCAGATCCTAACAGCAAACACCAGTCTTTTGTCTCTCCAGTTTTTTTTTAAAAGAAGAACTAGCCACTGTTCAGAGTTCAGTTCACAGTTCCAAACCAAAATGAGAAAAATAAAAAAAAAAGTGATGGTCACAAAGTGGTCTTGCAGTGTCCAGCTGTACTGTGCTCACTTGTGCACTGTTCCAGTAATGCAGTGCCCACGCGGGCAGTGTTCCAGTAATGCAGTGCCCACGCAGGCAGTGTTGAGTATTATTGGTGGATGTGTCCCTGAGAGACTGGGCATAAATAACCCCATCGACCTGCGGCCAACTACTTCAACTCCCCCTCCCACTCCACAATGACACTTCCTACACCACCAAATCCAAGCTATCCATCGACTGGAGGAAGAGCACCTCATCTTCTGCCTTGGGACCCTCAACCACAGGGCATCAACATTGACGTCACTAGTTTCCTAATCTCTCTTCTCCACCCACCTCATCCCAGATCCACCCCTCCAAGTCGGCTCTCTCCTCTTGAACTGTCCATCTTCCTTCCTAACTATATGTTCAATCTTCCCCACTGGCTAATCGCAATCACACACCCCCCCTCCACAGCTGGAATAACTGAGTACCTTCCCAGCTACCTTCCCCCAAAAGCCCCACCCTCGCTCTATCTCTCAACCCCCTTATTCCCCCACATTCCTGATGAAGGGCTTATACCTGAAACATTGATTCTCCTGTTCCTTGGATGCTGCCTGACCTGCCGTGCTTTTCCAGCACTGCACATTTTGACTTTCACAGTAACTAATGTTACAGTGCTAAGTCTCACAGTGCCCAGTGTTACAGTGGATAGTATTAAGGTATCCAATCTCCACAGTGCCCAACACTATAGTGCCCAGCCTCACACTGCCTAGTGCTACAGTGGCAATGTTGCAGCATGCAGTTTCACAGTGCCTGGCCTCCACAACAGCCAGGGGTATAGTATACAGTCTCACAGTGCTCAGTCTCTCAGTGTTTCCGATGTCTCACCCACCGCGCCTACCACCATCACCGAGGTTTACTCTGTCCCAACCTCCAACCCAGCCCACGTTTTACCAAGTGTCCTGTTTCGGAGATATTTCTCCATGCACTGTACTGCTGTGTTGTCCATGTTGGGGTCAAACTTATTTGCAAGGAAATATCTCTGATGGACCACCCACTGTAGATCTCCTGCCCCATACACACAAACCAAGTGGCGATACCTTCCCGTGCAGGGAGGGTACAGGGCACCCCTCGCAACGTCACCAGCCTCAAAGGACCACTTTACTGCCCGGCCAAGTGTTCTGGTGGCCCCTTTGGTGTACGGGATTGAACCGGGTACATTGGGCATTCTGTGCAGGGTATCCCACACATCATTCATCCGGGCTGTAGGTGTCCTCCGACCACTTGAGGAAGGCCTGGATCTCAGCACTGGCAAACACATGCCGACAAACTCTCTGGTGGCCATGAAGTAGGCACTGCCCACCAAAATGGAGGTGCTGATGTTCGGCTAGTCTTTCAGTTGCGCCGTCAAGACGAATTGCTCGAGGGTATCGTGGTGGTATTGCCAACGTTTCTAAAAGACAAGCGCAAGAGAGAGTGAGAAAACGAGAAAGTAGAAATGATAGCTTTTCAACTTCGCCTATGGATTTTTCCCTCCCCAATTCCTCTGCACTCTCCTTGCCTCCAGCTCCAGCAAGATCCATGCACACTCCTTCTCTCAGTTACTCACCTTACAGTGGAGAACAAGGCCATTCAGCCCCTCAGGCCTTTCGCACTCATATTGCCTAGTGCCAGTCACCTGCCTATTTCCCCATATCCCTGCCTCCCAAACCATCTCCCAATGCTCATTCGCTGAGCCAACATAAAACTCATCCTCAAACTCTCCCAGTGGATCTGGCTCCAAAAATACACTTCAAGCTGTGCCCTCTGGTCATAAAGGTTGAGAGCACCAGAAAAATAGATCCTTCAGCCCATTGTGTCTGCGCTGGCAAAACAGGCTCCTTGCTACTCCAGTCTCATTTTCCAGCACTGGGAACATCGCCTTTCATGTCTCACCAGTGCAATGGAGACACTTTCCTGTGGTCATCAACTCCTGGAGTGGGACTTGAACACAGTGCTTTTGCCTTAGAGAGAAGGACATGGTGTGCAGGGATATAGTTCTTTGAAAGTTGCATTGCAAATAGACAGGGTGGTGAAGTATGTGTTTGATACCTTTACCTTCATTGGTCAGTGCAATAAGTATAGGAGTTGGGATGTAATGTTGCAACTGTAACAGAGATGAATAGAGCTCTGAAAGATAGTGGAATCAAGGGTTATGGGGATAAGGCAGGAACAGGATACTGATTGTGGATGATCAGCCATGATTATAATGAATGGTGGTGCTGGCTCGAAGGGCCGAATGGCCTACTCCAGCACCTATTGTCTATAAGTAGGAGTATCTTTGACTATCTCTGATATGCCTTTGCCATTACCAAGTGTGATCTACTGTCTGTAGAGGACATTGGTGAGGCCACTTTTAAAATACTGCATACAATTCTGGTTGCCCTTCGAAAGAAAGGATGTTGTTAAACTTGAGAGGGTGCAGAAAAGATTTACCAGGATGTTGCCGAGATTGGAGCGGTTGAGCTCCAGTAAGAGGTCGAATAGGCTGGGGCTATTTTCCCTGGAGTGTCGGATACTGAGGGGTATCCTTACAGAAATTCATAAAATCAGGAGGGGCATGGATAGATGTTGAAATGATCAGCCGGATGATAGTACACCTCACACAGCTTTCTTTACCACATACATGCAAGAAGACTCAACCAGCCGGGTCAAAGCCCACCCTTGCCTGGAGAGTTTGAAACAGGCAGTTGCAATCACACTTTTACACACGAATCAGCGTTCCCTTTTCATGCATTACATTTTGATTTCAAGCCTTAGCAACGCAACTGATCAATCAGATCCTGATCTAGGTACATGATGTTTAGCATTAGATCATTGACCTTAAACTTCTACATAACCTGTTGAGTGTTGTTTTGGTCTTCCTGTCTTCTCACTTAACTGGAGCCAGTTTCAGTAAGCTAGCTAGCTTGCATACGTGCTTGGCTACACTTTTCTGTTGCTGCTCAGAATTGTTTAGCTGACCTCCTTTTCTGTTCTTGCCCCATTTTGATTCCTTCCACGTCGGCTGTATAGCCAAAGGTCTTTTCCCAAGGGTGGGTGAGTCCAAACCTAGAAGCATAGGTTTAAGGTGAGAGGGGAAAGACCTGAGAGGTTACTTTTTCACGCAGTGGATGATGTGTGCCTGGAATGAGCTACCAAGAGGTGGTGGAGGCGGCTGGTACAATGACAATATTTAAAAGGCATCTAGATGTGGACATGAATAGGAATAGGTTAGAGAGATATGTGCCAAAGGCTGGCAAATGGGACTAGGTCAGATTGGGATGACTGGTCAGTGCAGACAGGTTGAACTGAAGGGTCGGTTCCATACTGTATGATGCTATGACTCCATGCTCTCTGGTTATTGAGGTTTAGAGCACCAAAATAATAAGTTGCCCTTCAGCCCATTGCGTCTGCACTGGTCAAAAAGACAAGCTCCGAGCTATTCTCATCCCATTTTGCAGCACTTGGCCCATACCCTTGGGTGTCTCACAATAGCAATGAAGACACCTTCAGCTCCTGGAGTAGGACTTGAAGCCAAAGCTCCTCCCTCAGTGTGCAGGACACCACACAATATGTTCTCTACAGTATGGAAACAGGCCATTTACCTGGTTGATCCTGCCAGTAGCATATGCTTGTCTCAAAGATTAAGCCATGCATGTCTAAGTACTCAAGGACGGTACAGTGAAACTGCGAATGGCTCATTAAATCAGTTATGGTTCCTTTGATCGCTCCAACTGTTACTTGGATAACTGTGGTAATTCTAGAGCTAATACATGCAAACGAGCGCTGACCCAAGCGGGGATGCGTGTATTTATCAGACCAAAACCAATCCGGGCTTGCCCGGCAGCTTTGGTGACTCTAGATAACCTCGGACAGCTTGCACGTCCTTGTGACAGCGACGACTCATTCAAATGTCTGCCCTATCAACTTTTTTCAGCCATGTGCGTAACCTCAACTACGATATGCAGCTCCTGTTCGTCGACCGTGACGGTTTGGAGGTCGCCCTCAAGGTGCTGCCTGTCTTTTACCAGGACCTGATCACTGTCTGGAACATGGTCGAATCGCACCGCGCCTACCCTCCTGCAGGAGTAGCGGCTGTCGTCAGGGAGCCGTTGCTCAGGAATCCGCACCTCCGTGCTCGCAGGTTCGAGTGGCTATTGGAGGGGAAGGCCATGGTGGTGAGGGCGAACAGGGTCGGGGACATGCTGGGTGCCGGGGGCCTGGGCTGGACGTTGCTGCAAGACATAGCGAGCAGGGCAGCGGTAGACGTCCGGTACGTGACCACCGCCATCCGACGCCTTAAAATGGCGGTGCTCGGACCCGACGTAGTGCTCGAGTTGGAGGACGCTGAGGTGTATGGTGGGATCCCATCCACACTCACCCCAGCCCGGACAGAATTTCACATTGGCCCCAAGGTCCCGTACTTCCCGCGGGAGCCTGTGCCCCACAACCTGAGCCGCCTCCGGAATTTTAATTTTGTTCCTTTCAGGGACGTAAAAAGGCAGGCCCTGTTTAGACTGCTGCTGCACACCGTCCACCTCTTCTCTCTCATCCACCGTCCGGACACGCCTTGGCGTGTCCATTTGCCACCGGGCGGTGGGGATCCCCAGTGGAGGGCTCTCTATGCGGGAGTCCTCCCCCTTTCTCTCGGGGATCTGGGGTGGAGGGTGCTGCATGCAGCGGTTCACGGACTCCCAGCCCAACTGCTTGTTCTGTGGTGCTGTGCAGTCCGTGGACCATGTGCAAACTGGGTGTGGGCATTCGCACTCCCTCTTTGATTTCCTCAAAAACTTCCTCCTCTGCTTTTGGTTGCACTTCAGTCCCACGCTCCTGATCTTCGGGCAGCCGGTACGGAGGAGGGAGGGCAGGTCTGAAGACCTCCTCATGGGTCTGCTCCTGGGCCTGGCCAAACTGGCCATAAACAGGTCCAGGCAGCGGGCCGTGGAGGGGGTCGTTAGGGCCGACTGCCTGCCCCTCTTCTGCGGTTACGGTAGAGCCCGGGTGTCCTTGGGGAAGGAGCACGCGGTGTCCACCAACACCCTGGAGTTGTTCAGGGAGAGGTGGGCACCGCAGGGAGTGGAGTGCATCTCCCCCTCCACCTTTATTTTGATTTAGTCCCTGCCCTCCCCTCCACTGGTTTGATCACACAGCATTGCCCTTTGATGTGAAGGGCACTGCTTGTCACAGGCCACACGGGTGTTTCCTTTCTTCCTGGTGGTGGAAATTTAAATAAAGATTTGTGCACTTTGTGTCTTTCACTGTGTCTCACACCTGCACACACACACCATGGGTGCTGGGGAAAAAAATAAGACTACCGCAGTTAGGTGGTAATGCGGGGTTAAAGAAGAAAACAAAAATGGAAACAGGCCATTTGGCCCAACAAGTCCACACCAATCTTCTGAATAGCAAACCATCCACACCCATTACCCGACCTGATATTTACCCCTGATTAATGCACCCAAACACGATGAACAATTTAGCACGACAAATCTACCTGGCCTGCACATCTTTGTGGATTGTGGCAGGAAACCAGAGCACCCAGAGGAAAGCCATGCATACGTGGGGAGAATGTGCAAACTCAACACAGACAGGCGCCCAAGGCTGGAATCGAACCCAGGTCCCTGGCACTGTGAGGCAACAGTGCTAATCACTGAGACACCATGCCACCCCTTCCACAAGACACAAGACACTTTATTCACATTGTGTCAAAAGATATCTTTTATCCTCGGTCCTTGTGGCATCATGCATGGGAGATATGGATCCTTGGTTACCAAGGGGAGGATAGATTATCGATGGTATGCAGGAATGTGGATGGTGGAACAGGATCAAAAGGGCCAATGGCCTACTCTTGTTCCTTGTATGTATGGGAGCATACATACAAGTAACTTTTTTTTTAAATCCAACTTACATCGGAACTGGCCATCATCTCATACAAATGTAGTTTAGGTTTCATTTGCGTTTCAATTCCTCAGTTATCCTCACCATGCCTCTAACCCAAAATCTTACATCTGCATTCCATTGCATTTGTACAATCGGTGAGCAGTGAAGTATATTTCCTTGACTTCATTACCGAGTGCTCACCCTATACCCATTGAATAAACCTCACCCCAATCTCCTTTGTTCCAATGGGAGCATCGTTGACCTTTCCAACTGAGCCATCCAACTTAAACCCTGGCACCATTCTGCGAAATCTCCTCTTCTCCCTGTCCTGAGGGCCCTCACATCGTTTTAAAGTCACTGGAAATGACCACAACAATCCAACTGGGGCTAAATCAATTCGACATGCAGCATAACTCAACCATTTATTGGCATCAATGCCTCTATTTATGAAGACTTCTGCTTTTCTACCCTCTTACGGCCTCCTCCACCTTCTAATGTTGATGAATGTTTATTGCCAGATCCCTCTAACCCTGTGCACTCTTTACGATTGTGCCATTACATTTCTATTACCTCTCCACATCCTTCTCCCAAAACATATCACCTTACACTCTTCTGTATTCACCTCTGACTGGATGCTGTCTGTTCATTGTGATGACTCTGGACAATTTACATCATCCTCACCATTTGCCAATCCTCCAGGTTTATCATTGCCCTGAATATGGGCATTTTGCCACATACTCCAAGATTGATATCACTGACATATTGAATAAAAGCAGTCGTCTATTTAGGGCTGAGATGCGGAAACATTTCTTAACTTACAGGATAGTGAAGTTATGGAATTCTGTACCACAGAAAGCTGTGTCATTGAATATATCCAATATATCCAAGAATGCGATTAACAAATATTTAGGTTTCAAAAGCATCAAAGGCATGGGGAGAAAGTGGTAGAGGAGATAGATGCATTGAGATAGAGGATTAGCCATGATCATACAGTATGGTGGGTGTCATGTAGGGCCAAATCATCTTCTCCTGCGCCGGGTCTTGATGTTTATATGTCCCAGCTGTGTGGATTATTCCCACCTACCAACCGACCAACCTCTCGTCTAAAACAACATCCATGAATCAGGGCTTGTGTTGTCAATTTTGTTGTCCAGCCATTTTTATCTAGTGCCTAGTGAAACACTTCATTGAATCCAGTTCAGACAACATTCTCTGCATTCAAATTATCAGCTGCTTCATCAATGCATGATGCGAGGTTGGAGACTTACCTTTTGCAAACCTGCAGTGGCTTTGCTTCATTAATTTGATCTAAGGCAGGTTGGTGCGAATTGCAGCCATAACTACCAGCATCAATGTCAAGTGCATGATATAAAGTAAACTAGGATCCATGCGGTGTGAGCCTCGGAGACCCAGGTTCAAGTCGCTTCTGCTCCAGAGTTGTGCGATAACATCTTTGAACAGTTTCATCAGTAAATGTAAGACCATTAACAAGTCGGGACAGGAGTCGGCCATTTGGTCCCTCAAGCCAGCTTCACTAGGATCATGGCTGATTCAACATTCCTCACAACCATGTTCTTGCCCTATCCCCCATAACCCTTAATTCCCCACTGACCAAGAATCTATCCATCTGAGCCTTAAATATATACAAGGACAGCTCTCTGTGGCAAGGAATTCCAAAGATTCACAGACTTCTGAGAGAGGAAATTCCACCTCATCTCAGTCTTAAACTGGTGCCCCTTTATTCTGAGACAATACACCCCCTGGTCCTGGACACTCCCATGAGGAGAAACATCCTTTCAGCATTTGTCCTGTCAAGCCTCTTAATCCTGTCCATTTCAATGAGGTCACCTCTCGTTCTTCTAAACTCCAGTGAGTAGAATCCTGTTTAGCCTTTTGTTTTTAAGACAATCCATCCATAATGGGGGCCATCCCACTGAACATTTTCTTAACTTCCTCCCATGAAACAACATGTTTTCTTAAATAAGGTGACCAGAAGTGCTGACAGTACTCCGGATGTGCTCTCACAAGCACCTTGCACAGTTGTAGTAAGATTTCCTGACTTTTATACTCCAACCCCCTTCAAATAAGGGCAAACATTCCACTTCAGTTCTGAAGAAAGATCACCAGACTCAAAACATTGACTCTGTTTTCTCTCCACGAATGCTACCCAACCTGCTGAGTCTCTCCAGAAATTTGTTTTCATCCAATATTCCATTAGTCTTCCCAATTACCTGCTGCCCCCCATGTGCAAGCTTTCCATGTTTCATTCACTAGTTCCCCCAAATCCCTTTGTGTTGCAGCTTTCTGAAGCTTTCTCCATTTAAATAATATTCTATTCTTTTGATTTCCCTTCCAAATGAACAACTTCACATTTTCCCAACATTGCACTCCATTTGCCAACATTTTTGCCAACTTAACCTATCGATATCTGTCTGTAAAGCACATAAGACAACATTTTTTACTGTAACTTGAGATACATGACAGTAATATATCAACAAAGTTTGAGATAATTTGTAGTTCAGGTTGAGATTCTCGATGTAGGTTTGTTTGCTGAGTTGGAAGGTTCACTGAAGATGTTGCCTAGTATGGCGACGAAACATCTAAAATGAACCTTCCAGCAAACCTACATCCAGAGTAATATTTCAAGTCAACCTCAGAGTACAACGGGGTCTTGATCAGATGGGCTAATAAGCTGAGGAATGCCAGATGGAGTTTAATGTCGATAAATGTGAGGTGTTCCATTTTGGAAAGGCAAATCAGGGCAGGAATAATACACTTCATGGTGAAGTCTGGGGAGTGATGATGAAACAAGAGATCTTGGAATGCAGTTTCATAGTTTCTTGAAAAGGGAGTCGCAGATAGACAGCGTATTGAAGAAGGTGTTTGCTACGCTTGCCATTCTTGGTCAGTGCATTGTGTGTAGGAGTTGGGAGGTCATGCTGTGGCTGAACAAGACATTGGATTTGGCAACTGCTAGAATACAGCATGGAATTCTAGTCTCCCTGCTATGGGAAGGATGTTGTGAAACTTGAAAAGGTTCAGAAAAGATTTACAACAATGTTGCCAGAGTTGTGTGTGGAAATGCAGGAGATTGGTACTAGATGTGGAATAATTACAGACACGATTGGCTGAATGGCATCCTTCGGCAAGAATTCTTTAATTCTGTGACTGGTGCAGAGGGAGATTAACTTCAAGGTTCATGTTATCAGGAGGGACACCAAAGCCCTTTCCTCAGCTGAGTGGTCAGAAAACTCCCTACTCTTTACTTGAACTAAGGCATAACCTGTCTCCACCAATGTCATAGCAAAAGTCAGCCATTCGTCCCTTCAAGTCTGCTCCTCCATTCAAGAAGATCACTGCTCATCTGGTTACAATTTCAATACCACATTTCTATCGGTTGCCCCGGGGTCCTTATCTTTTTTTAAAAAACGGTCAGCTTGCTCACCCTTTCACAACTTCATCAACTCAGCCTTCGCAACTTTGTACAGAAGAGATTTACACAGTGCCACAGCCCTCTCAGGGGAAAATAATTCTGCAAGGCATTTGGTGAGGTCACTTTTGGAGTACTGGGTAAATTTGTGATCGCCCTGCTATTGGAAGGATGTTGTTAAACTACAAAGGATGCAGAATAAATTTACAAAGATGTTGCCAGGACTGCAGGGTTTTAGTTATAAGGAGAGGCTAGATAGGCTAGGACTTTTCTCACTGGAGTATTGGATGTTTATAAAATTGTGTGGGAAATCAATAAAAGTGAATAGCCCCAGGATGGGGGAGTCCAAACTCAGAGGGCATAGGATTAAGGTGAGACCTGAGGGTAGTGCAAATACGGAGCAAGTTGCCAAAAGGAATTGTTGTAGTGGGTACAATTACAAGATTTCACAGACAACATAAATTGGACAAGTGTAGAGGGACATGGACCAAACACAGGATAATGGGACTAGTTTCAATTAGGATACCTGGTTGACATGGATGAGTTGGATGAAAGGGTATTTTTCAGTGCTGTAGGAGTCTGACAATATCTTATTCTACAAAACATCTTGTCAAACCTACAAGAGAAAGCAATGTCCCATCAACCACCTTATGTTCCCTCAGAGAAATTTATACATTTCAAAAAGATTTCTCAGATTTTCAAACTTAAATGTGTTAAGGCCAATTTGTTCAACCTTCCTTCATAAGATAAAGCCTTCATCCCATGAAAAAGGCAGGTGAAACTTGCTGTCAATATAATTATTTTATGTTTTAAATGAGAGAAAAATGTACAGACTGATTCTGATGTGGTCTCTTCAAGGCCTTGTATGGCACTTTCTCCACCCCTCAGGCCTGGAAATGGACTCTACATTTTGAAGAGAAATGCCTGTACTAATGGACTCTGGACTAGAAAGGACTCTGTTTGTTGGTAATTAACTGTCATATGGTTTGTTGGGCTTATCACCTGCACTGTCTTGCATGTCTCTGGGTCTGGTAGGTCTTACTGTGAGCTGGGAGGCTTATAGGTCATCCTGAAAGCTGTCACCTCGAGAGCTGGAGGGCAGGTAGGCCATCCTGTGAACCTGAAGGTTGGTAGGCTGTCCCGGGTAGGCGGGTAGACCACCCTGATGACAGTCTCCCCGAGAGCTAGATGGTGGGTAAACCTGTCTTGTGTGTCATGTGTGTCCCTTGGTCTGGCAGGCTTTACTGTGAGCTGGGACGTTCATGGATCGTCCTGAAAGCTGTCACCCCAAGAACCAGAGGGTGGGTAGGCCACCTTGATGCCAGTTGCTCCTAGAGCTAGTAGGTGGGTAGGCCATTCTGAACGCTGTCGTCCTGAGAAAGGGTAATCTGGATGTGCTGTCCTAGAGGTGGTCGGAAGGTGTCTCAAAGCAGTCAAGAGCCAGAAGGCGCATAGGGGCCTGAAACGTCAATTGCCCTTCTGCTCTGTTTGCAGCTCAACTCTCCAACTCTTCTATATTCCTTTGTACATTCTGAACCTCCCTCCATGCAACTGAACAGTTTTAACAACCCTGTCTCTCTTTGTACAGACAGGAGTGAAGGACTGGAGGGGAGAGAGAAATGATGGAGAGAGGGAGGATGGAAAACACTTGGATGAAGAGAGGCCCAGCAGACAGGAAGGCGGTTACCTTTTTGAACCCTGGCGCAGGATCTGACTCAATCACATTGGAGCCGTTCAGAGCTCTGAGGCCGCGGACTATCTCCCAGTTGGTCTTCAGGGGGACGTCTTGGCCACATACATTGATGAAGTTCCTCCAGGGGACAGGGCTCTCCAGCAGCTCCTTCATGCAGTTGAGATCCGCCTGAACTCTGCTCCAGCCAGCATAGGTGACCCACTCCAGCTTGGCCTCGACAAAGACATTGTGGAAACACGAAGCGATGGCCTGAACGGCCGCATGAAATGGACTCGGGGATTTGCGGTCCACATGGATAAAGTAGACATTCTGTGGGGCGTAAATGTTCCGTAGAAGCCTCTTGAACATCTCAATGCTCTGGTGGATGACCATGGAGTAAGCCAAGGGGAAGTGTTCCTCCTCAGGGCTCAGGGGGACAGTGATATACTTGCGGGCCCTCACAAACGATCTGCAATTTCGGGTCATGTTCAGGCTTGGTGCTTGAGGGAGACAGAGTTGAAGAGGGCCCTTTCCAACTCCTGCCTGTCCCCCTGGATGATGTGCCAACAGGTGGAGTTCTCCTCGACCAACAGGAGGTGTTCCTGCATTGGACTGGTGCCTGGTTTCACCAGCCTGAGAGTCAGCCTGCCCCCTCCTCTTTGGACCAGCAGCCATTGGCACAACAAGACCACCCTGAACACACACAGCACTGATCTGAGGCATGAACAGTGGGCACAATGCTGGCTCAGCTTGGGCATGGCACTTTCCAGAGAGCAGTGTCCCCAGCCTATAGGCAATAGGTAAATGCAGAATGGATGCCTTCTGTGCTGGGCAGCATTGCCTCCACCAGGCCTTGGGGAAGGAGTGATTGCAATTTGCTGGAGAGGTCGCCCCAGCCAGTCCTCTCTCCTTGTGAGACTCTTGTCTTCCCTTTTCCCCAAGATTCAACGAATGGCTCCGACTTTCACTCCCTCTCCCCCCAGAACTGCTCTCCCTCTGGAATTCCTCTCCCACTTTAACACCTCTCCCTCTTTCCGTTACCTCTTTGTAACCCCTCCCCCTCTATAACCCCTCTCCCTTTGTAATCCCTCTCCTCCACTAACTCATCCCTCTCCCTCAGTAACTCCTCTCCTCCCTCTCTCGATAACTCTCTCTTTCTCTGGGTAACTCCTCTCTGCCTCTCTCTGTAACTTCTCCCTCTCCCTCTGTAACTCTCTCTCGGTAACTCCTCCTGCCCTCCTCTGGATGAAACCCAGCCAATGTTCCGTTGTTTCTCTGTCGGAGTCCAGGCTCCTCTCGTTGCCTGCTTGCTTGGCTACAGGCATTTCCTTCCCTGGTCTCCGCTTCTCTCCGGCCATTCCTGGACCGGTGTTGCCCGGGTGAAGTAAACGAGAGGATCGCAATGGTGAGCAGTCTGGATCGGAGAACCTACCACCAGAGAGAACACAGAGCCAGCCAAGCCCAATAAACCACGCCCCAGCCTGGACTGAGATGCTCTTTCAGGAAGGAACCTTCCATTGAGCCCACAACAATGTGGGAGGGGTATCCCTTGGATGAAGAGAGGGTCAGGAGACTGGAAGGTGGTTACCTGTTTGTCCTGTGACTCTTAACTGCCCTCTGGGCAATTAGGGATGGCCAATAAATACTGGCCTAGCCAACGATGCCCCCATCCCATGAATTTATTTGAAAAAAAGTGACAATAGTAAATCAAACTTCACCACCATCTCTCTCTCTCTCTCGCTCTCTCTCTCTCTCATGCGAAATTGGAATGATGGTGATTTGACCATTCATAATAAAGCTGTGAATCTGAGCACAGCAAGTTGATATGAATCCAAAAAAACAATTCCCCTGGCTGAGAGTGGCTCAGAGGTTAGCATTGATAGAGCATCGTGCCAGGGACCAGAGTTTGATTCCAGCCTTGGGTGGCTGTGTGTAGTTTTGCATGTTGTCTGCTTGGGTACCCTTCGGGTGCTCTGATTTTAAAGATGTTCAAGTTAGGTGGATTGGCCATGCTGAATTGCCCATAATGTCCAGGGATGTGCAGGCTGGGTGGGTTACCATAGCCACACACACACGCAGACAGCAGAACACTCCTGCAGGTTTAGGCAATGCTCAATGTAATGCAACATCCTGGTGGATCTCCTTTGCCCCCCCCCAGTACAATTACATCCTTCCTATAATGCGCTGACCAGAACCGCACACAGTACTCCAGCTGTGGTCTCATCAAAATCCTGTAAAACTCCAACATGACACCTCCCTGCTCATGTATTCAGTGGCTTTGATCCTTCTTAATTCCCTTACCTGCCTATCCTACTGCCTTCACGGATGGCTGGACACACAAACCAGGATCCGTCTAATCTTCTGTGCTTGCCAGGGTCCTCCTATTTAACATGTACTCCCTTGCCATGTTAGTCCTCTGGAAATGCATGTCACAGAAATTTGGACATTCAGTAGCACAGAATCAAGAAAAAAAAACGACTGGCATCAAGAGCTGGCATCTTTTAAACATTGTAACTGTGCTCACATACATTACTTCATCTGGAAGGTCATTCCATCACAAACCACTCTGGGGAAAAGAGTTGCTCCTCAATCTTTAAATCTTTTTCCTCTGACCTTACAAACATGGCCCTGAGTCTGAACTCCCTCACACTAGGGAAAAGACCCTTGTCATTCACCTTATCAATCACTGTCATGATTTTATAAACCTCAACAAGGTCACCCCTCAATTTCCTATGCTGCAGTGAAAAACACGTACAGTTCTGATATGGATCCTTTAGAGAGGGGACAGAAAATGTTTACCAGGACGTTGCCTGGAATGGGGGATTTTACCTGTGAAGAAAGATTGGATAGACTGGGTTTGTTTTCACTAGAATGCAGGAGGTTGAGGGGTGACCTTATAGAAGTTTATAAGATTGTGAATGGCATGGATAGGGTGGAAAGTATGAGGCCTTTTCTCAGGGTGGAAGAGTCAGTTACTCGGGGACACAGGTTCAAGGTGCAGGGGTCAGGGGGTGTTTAAAAGAGATAAGTGAAGCATGTTTATCATGGAAAGGGTGGCGAGTTCATGGAACACGCTGCCAGAACAGACAATGGAAGCAGATACAATTGTAATTTTCAAGAAGCATCCAGCAGCAGGCATGAATAGGAAGGGAACAGGGGAATACGGATCCTGTAAGTGAAGACAGTTTTAATATGGAAGGCAAAATGTGTCAGTGCAGGCTTGGAGTGTTGAAGAGCCTGTTCCTGTGCTGTAATGTTCTTTGTAAAATGTCCCCAGCCTCTCCAGTCTATTTTTATATATCTCAAACCCTGCACTCCTGGCAACGTCCTGGTAAATCTTTTCTGAACCATCTCCAATTTAATAATATCCTTCCTACAGCAGCGTAAGCAGAACAGGACACAGTCTTCCAGAACTGGCCTTACCAACTTCCTGACCAACCTCAGCACGCCATCCCAACTCCAATATTCAGAGAGCTGAACAATGAAGGTCATCACACTCCAGCAGGTATTGTTTCACCCTGACTCCCCTTGTAACTGTCCACATCTCGCTGGGACACTGATGGGAAACATCTTGGCTCTTTGACTGATTCGACCAAGTCTCATTTCCTACTGTTCCTGTGTATCCCTCAGAATAGGAATGTAATGTGCATTCCCATGGCAACATCACAATGACAGACTTGTTTGTGGATTCACATGAAGTGGGCATCACTGACTGGGACAGCCTTGTTACCCATCCCCCTAATCTCTCCGGCATAAATGATAAGGAACTCTCCTCTTTAACCCCACTGTGTTTTAACAACCCTAACCACAAATGCAAAGTCACATGGGAGAGAGTCCCAGGATTCTGTCCCAGAAAAACTGAAGGAAGGATGATTAATTTCAAAGTTGGGATTAAGGGTGAAGTGGAGAGTAACTGCAGAAGGAGTAGTGTTGCATCATATTGCTGGCCTTGTCTTCAAGGTGAAATTGATGTTGGGATTACAAGGTGCTGTTGAGGGACCCTTCCTGAATTGCTCTAGTAAATCCACAACAGGTATAACATTGTTTCCAGGAAAAAATGGACAGGATTCATCAGAGAAGGGAAATGCAAACTGCTCAAAGTCTTATGAGATGATAACATGGAGGGCCCAAGCAGCTGAAGGCCGGTGGAGTGATGGAATTAGGGGATGGTCAAGAGGCTGGGATCGTAGGAGGGCTGACATCATGGAGTGAGAATGAGCATTGATGTTACAGCTAAGAGAGGGTTATTGGGACTGGAGGAGGTTTCAGAGATAGGTTGGGGTGTAGGGGGTGGAGGAGGTTCTGGAAATAGGGAAGGTGTCAGGGCTGGATGAAGTTACAGAGATAGGGAGGAATGTACTGGGTGGAGGGGGTTACAGAGTCATAGAGATGTACAATGCAGAAACAGTCCCATCAATCCAACTGTGCTGACCAGTTCTCCTAACCTCATCTTGACTCAATTGCCCTCACTTGACCCATATCCCTCTGCACCTTTCCTCGTCATATGCCAATCCAAATGCCCTTTGAATGCTATAATTCTACCAGCCTCCACCACTTCCTCTGGCAGCTCATTCCATACATGCACCACTCCTCAGCCCATTGGCCCATCTCATCAAGATCCTGTTGTACTCTGAGATAACCTTCTTTGCCATCCACTGCACCTCCAGTTTTGGTGTCATCTGTAAAGTTACTAACTTATCCCCTATGTTCACATCCAAATCATTATATAAATGATGAAAAGCAGTGCACCCAGCACCGATCCCTGTGGCACACCACTGTCACAGGCCTCGAGTCTGAAAAGCAACTCTCCGCCACCGCCCTCTGTCTTTTACCTTAAAAGTCAGTTCTGCATCCAAGTGGCTAGTTCTGCTTGTGCTCCATGAGATCTAATCTTGCTAACCAGTCTACCATGGGGATCCTTGTCGAACGCCACACTGAAGTCCACATGGAATGCGTCTACCGCTCTGCCCTCATCAATCCTCTTTGTTACTTCTCTGAACCAACACAGTCAAGTTAGTGAGACATGATTTCCCACACACAAAGCCATGTTGACTATTCCTACTCAGTCCTCACCTTTCCAAATACATGTAAATCCTGTCCGTCAGGATTCCCTCTAACAACTTGCCTGCCACCAATGTCAGGCTTACTGGTCTGTAGCTTCTCTCAGCTTTAAAACATCACCTTTTCATTCTGGGGCTATGTCCTCTGGTTCTCATCTCTCCTGCTTGTGGAAACACCTTTCCATATCCAGTCTACCACGGGGTCTCAGTATTCTGTAAGTTTCAATCAGATCTCCCTCACTCTTCTGAACTCCATTGCGTCCAGACACAGAGTCCTCAACCGCTCCACAAGTGACAAGCCTTTCATTCCTGGGATCATTCTTATAAAATGCCTCAGGAATGCTCTTAACTTACTAGTGTGAGAGATGACATTACACTGAATTACATATTTTGACTGCAGGCTATAAAACCACCGAACTTTAGCAGCAAGCTATGTTAGTGTCCCTTTTTCACTGACTGCTGCTATCTCCTCAACAGTTTGAAGGGTCTATGACGTGGAGATACTAGACAGTACAAACTGAGCATACACATCTCTCTGTGATGAGAACAACCCACGGTCTACTCAGACTATGTGGACTTTACCTTTACCTTCACCAAGCATACATTAATATGATTAAAAACACATTTACTCAACAACAGGAATGTTGGATGATGATTACAAAAATAACTTGGTCAACATATATTTTGCCCGAACCATGGTTGCTACCATATAACCAAAAACAATTATACATGAGGAAGTCTAAACCCAGTTTATTCATCCTAGACACGTGTTGCAATTCAGTTCTTTCTGTTTTCTTGTCTTTGACAGTGCATTACCCTCTAATGTAGGTATGTCTGCTCTCATCTATGTTCACCCTGTTCAATGTCCTTGTCTTTATCTTCACTCTCAGAAGATTACTGCTGGTCCCCTATTTCCTCTGCTGACAGTCCACACCCTGTTTGTCAACTGCACTTGAGAAAGGCATCGTGCCCCATTTCTGATGTATACTCCAATGCCCCACTGGAGCTTCCAACTCATCTTGAAGTGGTTGAGTTATGATTGTTCAACTATGGCCCTGGTGGAAGCATGGGCAGTGTTATATCTTCATTTTGCCATTGCCTCAGGGAGGCACTAGCATCTTGATAACATTCATAGACCCTTATTTCAAGGAGATTGGAGTGTAAGAGTGGGGAAGACTTACTGGTGAGACCACATAGAGTCATACAACACGGAAACAGACCCTCCGGTCCAACAAAGCCTTGCCGAATATTATCCCAAACTAAACTAGTTCCACCTGCCCGCTCCTGGCCCATAGCCCTCCAAGCCTTTCCCACTCATGTACTTATCCAAATGCCTTTTAAACCTTATAATTGTACCCACATCCTCCCTTTTCTCAGGAAGTTCATTCCACATGCAAACCACCCTATGCACAAAGAAAGTTCCTCATCTTTTTAAAATCTCTTTTCTCTCTGTTTAAAAATGTGCCCCCTAGTCTTGAAATGCCCACCCTTGGGAAAAGACAACTAGCATTAACTCTATCCATACCCATCATTCTTTTATAAACTTCTATCAGTCTTGAGTAATGTGGGCAGTTTTGGTTCCTTTGTTTGGGGAAGTTTCATTGGAGGCAGTTGAGAGAATACTAGGCTAATCCCCAGTGAGCAGGGATTGTCTAAATAGCAAATGCTAAACAGGTTGGGACTCTACTCACTGGAACTTAGAAGAATGATCTAACTGAAAAATATGGGATTATTAAGGGATTTTACAGGGAAAATGCTGAGAGGCGGTTTCTCGTCATAGGGGAGTCTAGGACCAGAAAGCATGGTCTCAGAATCAAGGGGTGCCAGTTTAAGACTGAAATGAGGAAGAATTTCTTCTCTGAGTCTTTGGAAGTCCTTGTCACAGTGCCCCCTGTGGGGGCAGAGTCCTTGGTATATTTAAGGCTGAGATGGATAGATTCTTGATCAGTCTGGGAATCAAGGCTTCCAACAAAAGCATAGGAAGGTGAAAGTGAGGAATGTTGGATCAGTCACGATCTATTGAATGGTGGAGCAGGATCAAGAGCTTAAGGACCTACTCCTGTTCCTGTTTCTTATGGCATTATTGTCATGTGGTCATCCTGAGCACTAACCTACTGTTCTGGAAATCATGGTGTTGAATACTACCACAATTGATGGTGAAATATGAATTCAATAAAATCTGGATTTAAACACTAGCCTATGATGACCATATAACCATTGTTGATTCTCAGATTACAGGTTTATTAGTGAAACTCCAGAACCATGGCAATTACGTTGGCTCTTAACTGACATCTGAAATAGTCAAGTAAGACACTCAGTTCAAAGGTAATAATAGATGGAAAACAACTGGCAGCCTTACCAAAAAAGCCACATCTCAGGAAAGAATAACAAGAAAAGAAAAACATGTTATGAACCAAATTTAGAGAATTTTTCATTTAATTCCCTGCAGTTCTTCTTCTGTGGCCCAAGGTCTTTGGAAGGAGGCAGGATCTCGGGACTTGTCTTCATCAACATCATGGCAGCTCCAAGACAGTCTGAAACAATCCTCCAAACTCTGGCATCGATGGTTAAACATCGATAAGTTAAACATTGTGGAAGTGACAAAACCTTTCCACTCTGCAGGTTTGTGATAGGGCAGTCTGAAAGCAATATGGGTACAGGCTATGGCACCCTACAGCTGGGGGAAGGAAGTGATGGCAGAGAATCCCACTGCCCAGGTTGCTTGGCTCTCCTTGTTATGGGTGAATGATGTAAAACAAGTGTAATCTGGAGAAAGAGGCATCAGTGACAGCTTGGATGCATTTGCAGGTCACCTCAACTAGGAGATGCTACAAAAGACCCGATGTAAAATGTGTGTGTGTGTGTGTGTGTAAAGTATATGGGAACTGATTTGATTCCACGGAGTCTGGCTCAGCTACTGCTGGCATGTACTGGACTGCGGCCTACCTCTTGCCCATTGAGCATCTCAGCAGGAATTCATCTTTTTCTGCTGGTGGTAATGGCATCAAGGCTGCGACATCTGCCATGTCCATCTTGCTCTCAGAGGTTTCTTGGACACTGGGAGGACAGGGAGAACCCACAGTTTCTGGCAGCCTGTTGGATGTTCCGAGTGGCTGGGTATGTTTTCTTCCTGCCCCACTTTTGATGTTATAGCTATTAGTTGACACAAATACTGAATCAGGATCACCTCTCTGCCTTGAGAAATGTACATCATTGGACCATGCCTCTTACGCATGCATGGTAATTCCAATTGTTGTAACAGCAAATTTTGTCTCCTGGACTAACCTGCCTCTTTCGTATAGAAATGTCTTCCGGCCAGCATTGGCGTTCATGACACTTTTTCACACACTGCACAAGGTGGAAGAACATCAGATTTAATCTGGAGTGGAGTCTTCTCTGCATTACCAGTGCTTCTGTTCATGTATTTGTGTGAGTGCTGGTTCTATAATCAATCACAAATTGGGACACTTGGGTATTGACTAAAGTTGCAGGCTGTATCTTTAAACTTTGTTTCAATGTTGGGACTGCTCTTTCCCCCAGACTATCAGACAACAGATGCAGCTGTCCTTACATGCTGAATATCATTCCACTTTAGGAAAGACAAAAGGCTCCCTCCTGCTAAATGATGGCCTGCTACTTGTGCCCAGCATGTCCAGTTTCTGTGTATTGTAAAAGATCCTCACAACTTTTCAATTGTCATCCCCACATTTGACAAATGCAAAACATGCACATCCAACCACATTGTGTGTACACAATGATTAAATGGATAACCACAATGAAAGCACTGGCACAGTTGACGTGTAACTGAGTCCAGGTGTTACCTGACCAGTTCTATGGATGTGGTGCAGCTGCTGGTGGCAATCTTTGTCTTTGTTGGTACTCTAGCCATTGACCCACAAACATGGCTGCACCGGCATCTGATCCCGGCCACCAGACAAAACATCTTGTCAACACCTTCATTTTGGAAATCACAGGATGATCCTGGTGGAGTTCAGCCAGTATCTTGGGAAAAACACACTTGCTCCCCGTATTACTATGCCATCCTCAATGGACATCTAGTCTTGCCAAGTCCTGAAAGGATTCAATTCTGGTTGTAATGCCCCTTTCATTTCCAACACCACCAGCTGTATGTGATTCACCAGGAAGGGATCTTTTTGTACCCACATTCTGATATGGTCAGAGATGATGGGAAACATGCCCGCAATGTTTAAAAACAGAACAGACTTTTTCACCACTGGCACCCACCATGGTGTATCTACCAGAGGGAGTAGGCTTCACACAACTGCATTGAACACCTAATTGCCCACACAGTTTTCTGAGGGTTTATGCACTCAGCATGACAGCCCACTGAATTTGACCTGAAGCTTGAGGTGTGATGGCCCTGACATCATCAGGTCTCCCTGGCAGCGTATTGTGGTCCATTGATATTTCAAATTGATGTCCTAAAAGGTATTGGTGGAACTTTCTCACACAAAGGATTACCACCAAACCTTCCTTTTCTATCTGGACATGTCTTCATTTGACATTAGTCAAAGTTTGAGAAACATATACCATGTCTGCCAAGCCATCAATGAGCCAGCAGTTACCTCAAACTGTATTGGGAGGCATCACATGTCAGCACTACAGCTCACTGGGAACTATTGTGTGCCAACACCATCTACAATACCTGCTTTTTCACTTCCCTAAAGATTACTTCTGGGCGATGAGATCATTTGCAATGCTGATCATTTCTGAATAGCAAATCCAAGCTGCCAAGATGGAGGCCAGGACATTACAGAAGCATCCATAATATTTCACCAAACCAAGGTAAGATCGAAGCCCTGCTGGATGCCAGGGCACCCTTGATTGACCTCACTTAATTTTCCAATGTGTTTAACCTGGTCTTGATGATGCTATAGCTCAAGGAGGTCACTTGGAATGCCTTGGAATACACATTTTTCCTTCTAAGACCCTGGAGAACCATTTAATTGCTGTGCACAATCTCTCAAAATCCTCTTCCCGGTTATTTGTACATCATTCATCCTGGGGTACACTTTGTGAAATGTTCTCCATTGTTCACTGGACAATTTCACAGGCTGATGATATCCCAACACAAAAAGCAGTATCGGATATTGGTAATTGTAGCATATTTATGGGAATCTTCATCAAATCACAATGGCAGGTTTGCACGGCTCATATCCAGCTTCATGAAGGACAAAGCCTATAAAGTTTTGCATGTAAGTCCTCAATGTGGTGGATCGGTTATTTATCTGGCTTCAAAATACAGATCACTGTTTCATCAAAATCTCCACAAAGGCAAACTGACCCACAATGGCGACGACCATTACAGTGGATACAGTAAATATAGTGGTTTTAATATTGCTTCACTTTCCAGCCTCATGAATGCTGCCTCTACATTTGCACGCACATCAAGTGGTACTGGTCATGTGGACTCGACAGGCCAAATGGCCGGCTTCCGCATTTTAGAGGTTCTACCAAACCTTAGGTTTCTCTTTGGCAATTCTCCAGAGGCCTTACCATTAACTGTGAAAGTCTTGCTTTGTCCATCTAAGCAAAATGGAACATGTCACATTTATCAAAACTAAACTCCATCTGCCACTCCTCAGCCATTGGCCCACTTGATCAGGATACATTTGGAATCTTTGATCACCTACTTCACTGTCCATTATACGGCAAGCTTGGTGACATCTGCAAAATCACTAAGCATAGAGTTGCAGAGATGTATAATATGCAAACAGACTCTTCAGTCCAACTCAATATGCCAACCACATATTCTAAATTTATCCAGTCCCATTCGCCAGCACTTGGCTCATATCCATCAAAACTCTTGCTATTCGTATTTCCATCCAGATGCCTTTTAAATATTGGAGTTGTCCAGCCTCCACCACATTCTTTGGCAGCTCGTTTCATACATGCAACTTATGTTTCCTATATTCTCAATACTAATCCATTTACATGAATGACAAATGGCAATGGACCCAGCACCAATTCTTTTATTCATCACAGGTCTCCAGTTTGATCAACAATCCTCCATTCTTCTAAAACCAAAGATGTAAAAGGAAAGAAACCAAGAACACCTTACATTTCCTGCATCAGATAATCCCAAGACAGGCACAGCACCGGGTGAAACACTCTGCTCTTTCAAGACTAGGTGGGGCCCAGTGTTGGAGTGGGATCGACAAAGTTAAAAATCACTCATCATCTTCATTTAGAAGAACTACCAGCAGTGTTCCAAAATATAGAATTTCCAAACAAACATTTGGATGAACTTGGTGATTTTTTTAAACTCTGCTATTTCAAAACAAGAATTAAAGCAACTATCAGTGTATCAACCAAAAATGAAGACACTATGACTCTGGGGAACGGCAAAATAAAAATATATACACAAACATTGGCTCACCCTTCTCTCCACACTTCAAGCTCACTGCCTTTAGTCCTGATGAAGGGCTTTTGCCCGAAACGTCAATTTCGCTGCACTTTGGATGCTGCCTGAACTGCTGTGCTCTTCCAGCACCACTAATCCAGAATCACCCTTGACAATGTCTGCAATAACCAGTTTTAGGTAGTGGCCAAAGGGGGCCAAAATAAAAATAAACTCAAGCAAATATAAGAAAACAAACGATAAATGAACAGCTCTGATGAGGAGTCAGCTAGACTCAAAGTCTTAGCTTGCTCTCTCTCTCATGGATGCTGTCTGGCCTGTTGTGACCTCCAGCATTTGTTCTTTTCAACTGAATAAATGAATCCTCTCTGCGCTGTCATGATTGAACACTCCATGGAAAGGAACAATGATGCATAAAATCAAGAGGAAGTACAGTTGTACGTAACTAACAGCTCACACTGATCCCCATCAAGAGCTTCTGGGACAGCAACAATGCAGGGCTACAATTAAAGTCCTATTGGGGCAAAAGTTGTCAGCTTGTAGGCATTGAGATCTGCAGCAACACAGATTCAGAACAGTGTTCAGATGATGACTTGGCCCTGCTCGATACTGGTTCAGAGGGGGAAATGGGCAGGTGTTGACCCTGTTTGCCATTATAATGATTTACACTTTGTTGCGGATCAGGCCAAAGACCACGACTAACTTCATGTTGCAACTAAATTAGAGAAGAACACTTCACAAATGCTTCTCAATTGATTGTGTCAAAGGCCTTTGTAAGGTCCATGAGGGTCCAAGACATCAGTGAAAACCATGTCCATTGTAACTTTCTGGGGCCAAAGCCACACTGAGACTCTGGAAGGAGTTCCTCAACCGTAGGGAGGAGCCATTTGAAAAGGACCTTGGCGATGAGTTTTCCAATGGTCGACATCAGGGATTTTACCTTGCAGTTACCACAGTTTGACATGTTCCCTTTGTTGACAATGCTAACTTTGGCATGTGGGAGCCCTCCCGGGATGCTCTCCACCTTTTAGATAGGGCACACAAAGACATTCAGCTATACTGGGAGCTCAGTGCCTCCACACTTCAATGCTTCAGGGGGAATACCATTTGCACCTGCAGCCTTGTTCTTGAGCTGGAGGTCTGCCTTTTCACCAAGGCTAGGCGATAACTGAATTCCCTGAGTGTAATATGCCGCTGGATGCAATTCAAGAATTTCCACATGCTCAGCACTGACCTGGCTTTCAATAGAGACGGCCCATCGAGTGAGCAGGACCCCTGACATATCTGCCAATCAGGACTCCCTAATTGGACAAGGTGACCAGCCATAACCATTTTCCCACTAGGTCAACTTCCTCAGATTCTGGCTTGGTTACTGACACCATGTGCTGGACTGTCAACCAGCAGAAATTTATCTTCTTCTGCAGTTCGTAATGGCATCAAGGCTGTCACACCTGCCTTGAGGTTTCTTCTACACTGGGAGAATGAGGAGAACCCACAGGTGTGGACATCCTTGCCATCTGAGGAGCTAGTTATGCCGTGCTCTTGGTCACTTGCGGGTTACAGCTATCATGTGATCCTCACAATTGTTCAGGAACACTTCTCCGACGTCATGTCCTTTACTTCGACCATGCCTTTTCCCCATGCATGCCATTCCAATGGTTTAAACAGCACATTTTGTCCAATGTAGTAAAGTGCCTCAAGAGCAAAATGGAGTTTTGTGGCCAGCATTGAAGTTCCTGATGCCATTTAACATTCACATTCACATTCACATTCCAATCCATGACAGAAATGAAAACTGGCATTACACCCAGTACCAGTCCCTGCATTTGTCACAGGCCTCCACTCTTTTAAAACCAAAGATGTAAATGGAAAAATAAAACCAAGATGTCCTGATACTGCCTGCATCAGACATTCCTGAATCAGACACATCACCAGGAAAAATGGTGCACTCATTCAAAACTGAAATTAAACTGCTTTCACTTTGCTTACTTCTTTCTAGCTTTCCCCAGAGCAATTGTGTCTTTTTTGTTTAACAGGCTCAAACTGGCTTTCCCTGCCCCACCGACCACTTGTGAGCAGGAGCTACTGGGGGCCAAAATAAATATATACTCAAGCAAATTAGACAACACACAAACAGCTCTGATGAGGACTCATTTGGTCTTGAAATACTAGCTGCCCTCTCTCGTGGATACTCTCTGACCTGCTGTGATCTCCAGCATTTGTTCCTTTCAACCAAATAAAAAACTAAACAACTAAATGCTATTTTCAATAAAAGAAATCTCTGCTCTGTTGCAATTGAAAACTCCTGGGATATGAACAATTATGGTTTAAATTCAGAGAAAGCATACCTGTACATTTCAACTAAAAATAACATATCACTCACAACGATCCCTACCAAAAACATCTGGGACAGCAATGGTTCAGGACTACAATTAAAGCCCCCTTGGATCAAAAGTGGGCAGCTTGCCGGCAATGAAGTCTGACAGTGAGGTAGATTCGGAAGTGTTGCAGTGATGACATAGCCCTGTTCGACACCGTTTGAGAGGGTGAATGGGTAGGTGTTGAGGCTGTTTGTCATTTTGATGAATTACATATCATTGTGGAGCAGGCTGATCATGGTACAAGTAAAGCAAAGAAGAACGCTCTAGAAATACTTCCGGATTGATGATGTTAAAGGCCTTTTTAACGTTCCCAGAGGGCCATATACAGCAGTGAAAATCATGTTCAATGGATCACTCTCTGGCTGAAAGCCACACTGAGATCCTGAAAGGACTTCCTCAGTCACGGGGAGGAGAAAGTTGAAAAGGACTTTGGTAATACATTTCCAATGATTGACATCAGGGATATTCCTCTGTAGTTACCACAGTCTGACATGTTCATCTTTTCATAGAATACTTACAACTTCAGCATCTTGGAGCTCTTCTGGGAAGCTCTCCTCCTTCCAGATAAGGCAGACAAGGGCATGCAGCTACATTGGGATCTCAGTACCTCTACACTTCAATGCCTCAGTGGGAATGCCATTTGAACCTGCAGCCTGTTTCTTAAGTTGGAGGACAGACTTATCTATTTCATCCAAGATTAGGTATTGCTGATCTCCTTGAGTATAATTTGCTGTGGGATGCAATTCAAAGAATTTCCATGTGCACAGTACATGATTCTGACCTAGCTTTCATAAAGATGGCTCCTCAAGAGAGCAGAACCCCTGACACACCTGCCAGACAGGACTCCCTGACTGGATCAGGTTACCAGGCACATCTTGAGAAATTATATTCAATGAGATTCACTGGAGTGGACAGGAACTTGATACCATATGTGGAAGCTTTGCATGTCAGCACCACAGCTCACTGGGGATTATTCTGTGCTGAAACATTAAATGACGAGAGCTGCTTGTTCAATTCCCAAAAGGCTACTTCTGGGCAATGTGACTATTTGCAAAGCTGACCCATTCAGTTTCAGACAAACTCTGGGAAGCACATACTATCAGGCAGTCCTCTCTGTCAGTGAGCAGCAGTAACCGGATACCATATGGTGAGGCTTCGCACGGCAGCGGCACATCTCACTGGAGATCATTCTGTGCCAAGACATTAAATGATGATAGCTGCTTTTTCAATTCTTGTAAGGGTTCTTCTTGGTGACGTGAGTATTTGCAAAGTTGGCCCTTTCTGAATACCAAATCTCAGCTGCCAAAATGGAGGCCAGGTAATTACACAATTTTCTGTCATATTTCACCAACCCAAGGAAAGACTAGAAGCTCCGATGCAGACGTGGGAGCTGATGACCCCTTGGTTGCTCTTGCTTATCTTTCAGTGTGTGCTACCCACTTGTCCATGTTGTAGCTTAATTATGTCACTTGGGGTGCCTTGGAATACATTTGTTTTCCTCCTAAAGTCTTGGATAAACATTAAATGATCTTTATTGAACTTCCCAGTGATTAGCAAATATTCAGATAAATAGGGACCATGGGTAGATCTTGTAAACTGTTCTCCACCATTCACTGGAACAATTCACTGGAATGATATCCCAAAACAAAGGCATTCAAGAACAGTGGTTACACCCCTTATGGGTATCAACTGTAGCATATTTATGGGAATCCTCACTGAAGGATGGCTCATATTCAGCTAGTAAAGGACAGGGCATCTGTGGTTTTCCAGACAAGTCCTCAATGTGTTGGATTGGTTATATTGGTTATATTCCTGGCTTCAAAAATTCACTCATTGATTCTTTAAAACCTCCACATGGGCAAATTGACACATAATGGGATCAAATTGCCCTGCACATAGGGTACACTGCAGTGGTTTGATCATCGCTTAGCTTTCCAAGCTCTTGATTTGTGGCTCTACTTTTGCACGTTAGGGAAATGGGACTGATAGTGTGCGCCTGTCGTGCCAAATGGCCCACTTCTGCACTGTAGAGGTTCTGTCAACTCCTAGGACTCTCTGTTCGACAACACTCCACAGGCCGTTCCAAAAGTAGCCTTGGCTTCTTCTTCTTACCAAAATGCAACATTTTGCATGTATCAAAATTATACTCTACCTGCCACTTCTCACAAACCGTGCACCCTATATTCTCATGCAAATCCTTCACATATATGACAAACGGCATTGGACACATCACCGATTCCTGTATTTATCACAAGCCTCCAGTCTGAAAAACAACACCCATTATGTGCAACAGATTCTGTCCAAATACACATCGTACCAGCACATACACTCTGCTCTTCCAAAACAGAAACAAAAGCTGCTTTCACTTTGTAAAACAAAAAAAAAGACACTGCTCCTCTAGGGAAAGACAGAAGGAAATAAACAACCAAAAATTGGCTCTCGCTGTGCCAACCAACCACTCGTGGGCATGGGCCATACAGCACCAAAATAAAAATAAAGTCAAGGCGATCAAATAAAACAAACAACAAAAGAACAACTCGGATGCGGGGTCTTCTCGTCACAAAATCTTAGTTTGCTCTCTCTCATGGATTATGTCTGACCCACTGTGATCTCCAGCATTTATTCATTTCAATGATATTTTTTTTAAAAAATCGGCTCTGCTTTGTTGACATTGAACACTCCTGAGAAAGGAATCTGGGAATGGTTAAAAATCCAGAAGAAGGATTCCTGTTCATTTCAACCTTAAATAACTGACCGCTCACACTGATCCCCATCAAGGGTTTCTGGGATAGTGACATTGCAGGACTTCAATACAAGCCCCCTTGGCCTAAAATTGGCAGCTTATCTGCGGTGAGGTCCTGCAGTGAGGTAGATTCAGAGCGATTTTGTTGTAATGACATAGCCCCGCTCGACACGGGTTCAGAGGCAGAATGGGTCAGTATTCAAGCTGTTTGTCATTAAGATGACCTACACATCGTTTCAGACCTGGTGAGGGATGGCGATGCACCTCTTGCAACTCAGAAAATGGTTACCTTTCTACAATCAAAGAGAAAGTGGGACAGTTTGGTATCCAGTGAAGTTGTCAGCTGTTTTCTTAACTTTGCCCTCAATATTTGGACTGTTCTTTCCGCCATACAATAGGACAACACATGCATGGGTCACTACATGCCGAATGTCATTTGATTTTAAGTAATACTCAAAACTACCTGCTGGCAAATGAATGCACTTTATCTGTGATCAACATCATTACATGTACAGATCCCACAAAACGGACTGGCACATTCGATGCGTAACTGAGCTAAGGTTAGACCTAGCAGAGCCATGAATATAGTGCACTGCTGGTGACAATTTCTGTCCTTCTTGGCATTGTGGATACTGCCCAAACAACATGGCTGCATCGGCATCCAATTCTGGCCACGAAACATAATGTATTGCCAACGTCTTCACTTTAGAAATAATAGGATGAGCCTAGTAGCATTTAACTGTTACCTGATCATGACCTTTGCTTGTGACAAACACGTTTGCTCCCCATATTAGTCTGCCACCGTCAATGGTCATCTGCCCTTGCCAGCTCCAGAAAGAATTCCATCCTGCTTGTGATGACCCTTTCGTTTTGAACACCACCAGCGGTTTTTGCTAAGCAAGGACGGGAAATTCTTATATCTACTGTGTGATATTGTCAGAAATGACTAGAAGGGAAGCAGAAAGTTTAAAACCAAAATGGACTCTTCCTTTGGTGGAACGCACCATGGTGACTTCGGGCAGTAACCAGGTGACTGCAGGTATGGTGTTCCAATTTGTAAATCCATGCACTCAGAAGAAGAGCTCACTTCTGAATTTAACCTGAATCTGCAAGTGGGATAGCCCTGCCTTCTTCAGGAAGCTCTAGCAGGGTTTTGTGGTCCATTTCTACATCAAAAACATATTGGTTGAACTTTGTCACACAAAGGTTACTGACAAACATTCCATCTCCGTCTGGACGCATTTTCATTCGGCGTCAGCCAAACTCTGGGATGCACATAATATGAGGTGATTCTCTCTGTCGGTTAGCCAGCAGTAACAGGATACCAAATGATGAGGCTTCCCATGTCAGTGCCACATCTCACTGGAGATCACTCTGTGTCAAAACATTAAACACGGATAGATGCTTTTTCAATTCTCATAAGAGTTCTTCTTGGCGATATGATTACTTGCAATGCTGGCCCTTTCTGAATATCACATCCTAGCTGCCAAATGGAGGCCAGGTGATGACAGAATTTTCCATAATAATTCAACAACCCAAGGAAAGACGGAAGCTCCGATGCAGACATGGGTGCCAAGGGAACCTTGGTTGCCCTTGCTTTATCTTTCAATGTGTGGAAGCCACTCTTGTCCACTCTGTAGCCCAGGAAGGTCACTTGGGCTGCCTTGGAACACATTTGTTTTCCTTCCTAAGGTCTTGTTCAAACATTAAATAATATTTATTGATCTTACCAGTGATTAGCAAATCTTCAGATAGATAGGTACCATGGGTAGATCTTGTAAACTGTTCTCTGCCACTCACTAGAACGATTTACCGGCTGATGATATCCCAAAGAAAGGCTGTCAAGTACACTAGTTACACCCTTTATGGGTACTGATTGCAGCATATTTATGGGAATCCTCATTGAAGCACAATACCAAGTTCATATTGTCCATATCCAGCTTCATAAAGGACAGGGCACCTGCAGTTTTGCAGATATGGCCTCAATGTGATGGATGAGTGACATACCTGG
The DNA here is from genome assembly GCF_020745735.1 of Hemiscyllium ocellatum. NCBI lineage: Eukaryota > Metazoa > Chordata > Chondrichthyes > Orectolobiformes > Hemiscylliidae > Hemiscyllium > Hemiscyllium ocellatum. Next base: position 683,776 of record NW_026867467.1, on the reverse strand, counting down.
CTTCAAAAGCTAGCTCATCAATTCTTTAAAATGTCCACATCGGCAAAGTGACTCATAATGGATTAGAATTGAGCTGCAAGTAGGGAACATTGTAGTGGTTTGGTCATTGCTTAGCTTTCCAGGCTCTTGATTCGTGCCTCTACTTTTGCACGTAAGGGAAATGGGACTGATACTGTTGGGCCTGTTGCTTCAAATGGCACTGTAGAGGTTCTGTCAACTCCTAGGCCTCACTATTTGACAACACTCCACAGGCCCTACCAAAAGTGGACCAAAATGCAACGTTTGGCATGTATCAAGATTATACTCGACTGGCCACTCCTCACAAACCATGCACCGTATATTCTCATCCAAATTATTTACAGAAATGACAAATGGCATGGACATACCACCAATTCCTATATTTGTCACAATCCTCCCGTCTGAAAAACAACACCCAACAGACACTCCCCGAATAGGCATAGTACCAGGACATACACTCTGCTCTTCCAAAACAGAAACAAATGCCGTTTTCAATTTGTAAAGCAAAAAAGACTGTTTTTGTTTCTCTATTCTGTTCTTCCAGGGAAAGACAGAAGGAAATAAACAATCAAACATTGGCACTCCTGGACTCAGTGCCCACCAACCACTCATGGACTTGTTCCAGACAGTGCCAAAATAAAAATAAACTCAAGGCAGTCAAAGAAAACAAACAACAAATGAACAGCTCAGATGCGGCGTCATCTCAATGCAAAACCTTAGCTTGCTCTCTCTGACCCGCTGTGATCTCCAGCATTTAACTAGGTGAATAAATCCTCTCTGCTCTGTCATGATTGAACACTTCTGGAAAGGAACAACAATGGTTTGAAATCCAGAGAAAAGACAAATGCTCATTTCAACTGAAAATAAATTACCACTCACACTGACCCCCATCAAGAGTTTCTGGGACAGCGACATGGCAGGACTTCAATACAAGCCCCCTTGGCCTAACAGTGGGCACCTCATCAGTGGTGAGGTCCTGTAGCAAGATAGATTCAGAGAAGTATTGTGGTGATGACACAGCCATGCTCGACGCCAGGTAAAAGAGGGAATGGACAGGTGTTGAGGCCGTTTGTTATTACGATGATTTGCATCTTGCTGTGGATCAGGTGACGGACGGTTGACAAAGTTCATGCTGCATCAAAAGCAGTGAAGAATGCTGCCCAAGTGCTTTCTGATTGATGGTACCAAAGGCCTTTGTAAGACACAAGTAGGCCATTTACAATCGTGAAAAACATGCATAATATGCATCTCTGCGGCTGAAGGTCACACTCAAACTCTGTACATAGTTCATCAGCCATAAGGAGGAGACAGTTGAAAAGGACCTTGGTGATGAATTGTCCAGGGGTCAACATCAGGGACACTCTTCTGTACGTACCACAGTTTGACACGTTCCATTGTTTGAAAATTTTCCTGACTTTGGTATATGGCAGCTCTTCTGGGATGCTCTCCTCCTTCCAGAGAAGGCAGACAAGGATATTCAGCTGCACTGGAAGCATAGTGCCTCTGCAGTTCAATGCTTGAGGGGGACTACCATTTGCAACTGCAGCCTTGTTCTTCAGCTGAAGGACCGCCTCCTCTGTGTCAACCAAGGCTTAAGTATTCCTAAACTCAGTGCATGTAATATGCTGTGGCATGCACTCCAAAATTTTCCACGTGCAAACTACGCGACACTGACCTAGCCTTCATAGAGACTGCTCCTCGAATCTGTCAGTCAGATCTCTCTGATAGGCTGAGGTGAACAGCCTCAACCTGGAAAATTATATTCAATGAGGTTCACTTGCTGACTGCGTTCCAATCATCAATTCCGTCCCCATCTAATTCCTCTTTCTTGCACCATCTCTTGAGTCACTTTCCCACTCGGTCCACTTCCTCGGACTCCGCGCTGCAATCTGCCGCCACGTGCTGGACTGTGGCCTTCCTCTTGCGTCTCAGAAAGAAATTATCTTCTTTTGTAGGTGGCAATGGTGCCAGTGCTGTAACATCTGCCATGTCCATCTCACCCTCAGAGGATTCTTCCACACTGGGTGAAGGACAGGTTCGGACAGCCTTGCTGAATGTTGTGTGGAGCTGGGTATGTTTTGCTCCTGACCACGTCCTGAGGTTGCAGCAATCATGTGATCCTCACAATTGTTCAGGACCTCTTGTGTGACCTAAGCATTGTACATCTTGCGACCTGTCCTCAGTTTGAACATATCCTGTACCTATTCGGGGCCATTCCCACAGTTTCAACAGCACATTTTGTCCCATGAAGTAAACTGCCTCACCCACAAAGAGGGGTTTTGTGGCCAGCATTGGCCTTCCTGATGGCGTTTCACTCTCCCCACAGCATCCAAAAAGATCAAATTTACCTTGAAGTCTTCTTCGCATCAGCAAATCTAGTGGAGTTGTCACTGCAGTTGTGTGAGCGGTGTTTCTATAATCAATGAGAAAGTGGGACAGTTTGGTATCCAGCGACGTTGTCAGCTGTTTCCTTAACTTTGCCCTCAATATTTGGACTGTTCTTTCCACCAGACAATCAGATAATAGATACCCCTGTCACTACATGCTGAATGCCATTCGATTTTAGGTAATACTCAAAACTACCTGCTGGCAAATGAATGCCCTTTACCTGTGACCAACATCATTACAAGTACAGATCCTACAGAACAGACTGGCACATTTGATGTGTAACTGAGCTAAGGTTGATGGTGGACATTGGGGAATGGAGGGAGAGTGGACTGTGTCAGTAAAGTCCTGTTCCTGAAGGTAATGATGGTGGTTATACCTGGCCATTCCCATGAATATAGGTAACAATGGTGGTTATTGGGGGATGGAGGGAGAGCGGACTGTGTCAGTAAAGTCCCTGTTCCCAAGGTAATGATGGTGGACATTGGGGGCTGAGGGGGAGAGGATTGAGCCTGGTCCCCTCCCCACAGTGAGACATCTTGCTGTTAAGCGGGGCCGGGTGACTGTTACCAATTTTATTTTATATTCCACCCTCGCTCCCCCCCCCACTTCCCTCACCTAGCTCCAAGGGTTTTTATTTACACGGGAGGATATTATCTGACAGTGGGGTGCTGATGCTGGTGAAGGAAGAGGGGTGGTTGACCACCGCGATGGCGGGGACCACACCGTTTTATTTTGCTACTGGGACAAGCTCCAGATGCAGGAGGATGCCCGGGAACCGAGGAAAGAAAGCGAACTTGGAGATGGGAAGAGTTGGAGGGGTTTGGGACTCTGTACCTCAATCTGTAGTCTATACCAACACAATTGTTAAATTTATATTTGACATAAGCAATGATTTTTATTAATCGGTGTATGGGGTCAAGGCAGACAAATGGAGTGAGGCCACAGATCAACCCCGATCTTATTGAGGGATTGGAACAGGATCTAGGGGCTGAATGACCTCCTCCTGTTCCTGTGAAACTTGCTTACAAATTTATCAGAGCTCTTCAGTAAAATTGGAAGGTGGTAAATTAATAAGGATGGATAAACTTGTGCCCCAGGGCAGCACACAGTGGCTCAGTGATTAGCACTGCTGCCTCACAGCACCAGGGCCCAGGTTCGATTCCAGCCTCAGGTGACTGTGTGTGTGGAGTTCGCACGTTCTCACTGTATCTGCGTGGGTTTCCTCTGCGTGCTCCAGTTTCCTCCCACAGTCCAAAGATGTGCGGATCAGGTGGATTGGCCATGCTAAAGTGCCCATAATATTAGGTACATTAGTCAGAGGGAAATGGGTCTGAGTGGGTTACTTTTTGGAGGGTCAGTGTGGACTGGTTGGGCGAAAGGGCCTATTTCCGCACTGTAGGGGAATCTAATCTAAGACAGGGTTCACTCTGCTGAAACTGCTGGGATGGGACTGTGCATTTCTCATCTGATAGTTACTGTGTCACTGACCCCGCTGTGTCACTCCACTGTGTCTGTGTCACTGATCCAGAGAAGGAAGGCTGACCCCACTGTGTCGGTATCACTGACTCCAAGGAGAGCAGACTGATACCTTGCCCCTTTAAGGAGGATGTGTTCTGTTTCTCTTGATGAGGGATGTTATCAACCTGGTGCCCAGGTGTATGTTCCATGGAAAGCAGAGTAAATAACTTTGGGTTTTCTTAAATTACGACCAAAGCAGCATGAGGAAGTGGAGTCCGGCTCTCACCGATCCAGGGGCTCAGCACTGCTTTCAGTTACTGAAGGTGCATTATTTGGTGTTGAAGCTGTTAGTCACAGCTGTCACCTCTCTCTGCTGTAGGAAAAAAAGCTTGAACTCTCCCTCTGCTGTAAGATTGTTTGTTTTGGTGTTCCCATCTTTTGGATTGGAGGAGATAGTAAGTGTGGGAAATCTGTTTTGCTGAATTTGCCTTTACTAAGGGTCTGTTTATAGGATGTAGCTGTATTGGAACAGTTGATGGGTAGAATTAAGTAATATATTATTTTGTTATGTACTCCAACAGGTTCAAGTTGTGCCAATTTTCATTGTTTGCATTTTAATTGGGATGTAAAAATTGTCTGTTTTGTGTAAAGCTTAGCAGTCTGACCAATTGAATTTCATCCAGAACAGAACACTCTAGAACTGTCCATGATGCTACAAGTGATGTCTAAGGTTCGACATGACCGTTCTCAAACTCACTTGAAATATTGGCTGACAGAGTTCTGTACGTTCTAGAAGGGATGTGAGTGCATTGGAGAGGGAACAGAGGAGATTGACCAGGCTGTTCCCTGGGCTTGGAGAGTTTTAGTTCTGAAGAGAGTTTGGACAGACTGGGATTGTTTTCATTAAAGCCGAGGCGATGGAGAGGAGACATGACTGAGATGTATAAAACTATGATGGCATAGGGTATACAGGAAGAGAACATTTCCCATGGATGGAGGGATTAAGGACAGGGGCATAGATTTAAGTGAAGGAAACTGAACCCTTCAGTTGAGGGAGGAGTAGAGTGACAACAATGAAATGGCTGTAAGATAAGAGAAAGAGCTGGAAAGCGCAGCCTAAATGAGTGGTAGAGGTGTGAACCCTGAAGACAATTTGGAATTATATGAATGATATTTTGAAATGCCACAGTGGACAAGGCTGCAGACTGATGTAGACAGTGAAGCAAGAGAATATGACACACAAGGAGTGAAACCCACACCTCTCCATAGAGTGGTCCCAACCCATACCCTCCCTGGCCTCACCCCTCCATCTCCCTTCAAACTGCTCCATCATCAGTCAACTATTTTGGGTTTCTTCACTGAGCATGCCCAGTACACTGTAGGGAACAAAGAATGATTCATCCCCAGCTGCTGTTGTACAGATCATGTGTGTCTCAGAGTCAGCTCTGAGACATCTCCTGGGCAGTCTCAATCTGTATCTGTGTGTCTCTGACTCCGTGTCATTGAGCATCACCCGTACACCCTAATGTTTATGTATGGGACTGCTTTGTATATTCTGGAATATGAACACATTGTAACCTGAGGAAGGTGAGGGTTTCGGTCCTCCCCGGCTTACTCCCTGTTTGATCGCAGTGAGGCCACTTGAACTGAACAGGTCAAAGTGTGACCTCACAGAACAATGTGACCTCACTGAATACATCACAGAGAGTTCAGACATCACAACTGGTCTGTAAACTGGCTTCAACTGAGACATGAGGCTGTGTCAGTAAACACAGGGAAGGCTAGGTCACTGCACTGACTGTGTCTCTGGCTGATCTGTTTGGGAGTGAATGTGATCAGAGAGATGATCAAAACAGCTGGACTTTACAAAGAGAAAACAAAGCTTTGAAAACACCATCAGCAATCTGATCAGGCAGAAAATGGGGAGGTTTGAAAGGTTAGTGTAAAATTCTTCATCTTGCACTGACTAAGGATTTGGGGGTAATTATAGAGTCATAGAGTTATAGAGATGTACAACATGGAAACAGACCCTTTGGTCCAACCTGTCCACACTGATCAGATATCCCAACCCAATCTCGTCCCACCTGCCAGCACCCGGCCCATTTCCCTCCAAATCCTTCCTATTCACATACCCATCCAAATGCCTCTTAAATGTTGCATTTGTACCAGCCATCACCACATCCTCTGGCAGCTCATTCCATACATGTACCACCCTCTGCGTGAAAAAGTTGCCCCTTAGGTCTGTTTTATATCTTTCCCCTCTCACCCTAAACCTATGCCCTCTAGGTCTGAACTCCCGAATCCCAGGAAAAAGACTTTGCCTATTTATCTCATCCATGCCCCGCATAATTTTGTAAGCCTCTATAATGTCACCCCTCAGCCTCCGACGCTCCAGGGAAAACAGCCCCAGCCTGTTCAGCCTCTCCCTATAGCTCAGATCCTCCAACCCTGGCAACATTCTTGTAAATCTTTTCTGAATCCTTTCAAGTTTCACAACATCTTTCCAATAGGAAGGAGACCAGAATTGCACGCAATATTCCAACAGTGGCCTAACCAATGTCCTGTACAGCCACAACATGACCCCCCCCAACTCCTGTATTCAAAACTCTGACCAATAAACGAAAGCATGCCAAATGCCTTCTTCACTATCCTATCTATCTGCGACTCCACTTTCAAGGAGCTATCAACCTGCACTCCAGGGTCTCTTTATTCAGCAACACTCCCGAGGACCTTACCCTTAAGTGTATATTTCTTGCTAGGATTTGCTTTCCCAAAATGCAGCACCTCGCATTTATCTGAATTAAACTCCATCTGCCACTTCTCAGCCCATTGGCCCAGCTGGTCAAGATCCTGTTGTAATCTGAGGTAACCCTCTTCGCTGCCCACTACACCTCCAATTTTGGTGTCATCTGCAAACTTACTAACTGTACCTCTTATGCTCATATCCAAATCATTTATGTAAATGACAAAAAGTAGAGGGCCCAGCACCGATCCTTGTGGCACTCCACTGGTCGCAGGCCTCCAGTCTGAAAAACAACCCTCCACCATCACCCTCTGTCTTCTACCTTTGAGCCAGTTCTGTATCCAAATAGCTAGTTCTCCCTTTATTCCATGAGATCTAACCTGGCTAATCAGTCTCCCATGGGGAACCTTGTCGAACGCCTTACTAAAGTCCATATAGATCACATCTACTGCTCTGCCCTCATCAATCTTCTTTGTTACTTCTTCAAAAAACTCAATCCAGTTTATGAGACATGATTTCCCACGCACAAAGCCATGTTGACTATCCCTAATCAGTCCATGCCTTTCCAAATACATGTACATCCTGTCCCTCAAGATTCCCTCCAACAACATGCCCACCACTGAGGTCATGTCCACTGGTCTATCATTCCCTGGCTTGTCTTTACCGTCTTCTTTCCGGCCCCTCACCTGTGACTATCGATGATACAAATATCTCAACAAGAGGCCCACAATCACTTCTTCAGCTTCCCATAGAGTTCTTGGGTACACCCGATCAGGTCCTGGGGAGTTATCCACCTTTGACCATTTCAAGACATCCAACACTTCCTTCTCTGTAATCTGGGCATTTTGCAAAATGCCACCATCTATTTCCCTATAGTCTATATCTTCCATATCCTTTTCCACAGTACATACTGATGCAAAATATTCATTTAGTATCTCCCCCATTTTCTGTGGTTCGACACAAAGGCCACCTTGCGATTATTTCAGGGGCCCTATTCTCTCCCTCGTAACCCTTTTGTCCTTAATGTATTTGTAAAAACCACATTGGGGAATAATGCTCTAGAGATTTATTCTGAGAAAGATTGTGGCTTATTGAAACCGGTGAGATACACAGAACTGATTCTTAATGATGGACAGAAACTGTCTCAGATGTCACTCTTTTCCTCTGACCTAGGCCAATACCTATGTTTGTCCTTTTGCAAAGGGTGGTAAAAATTGTTCAGTAGAGAACTGGTCTGCCAACAATTTGAGGAGAACCCAGAGACAATACGTGTCACTTGGAGAAAGACGGGTCAGAAATTGAGTTGGAGAGGAATTGATTGAAGTGGAGCTCCCTGTGAGAGATTAGGGTGGGAGAGGAGTCTGATGGTGAGGATTAGAGGGGAGGGCATTGTGGAGAGATAATGCCCTGCTTCACATCATCATTGTCCTCAATTCCATCAACATTACCAAGGGTGTCAATCTCAAGAACTTGTGGAGATGCTAACCATTCTCAGCATGGAGCCATAGTACCCAATATTTCTCATTAGCTTTTAAAAAATATCTTTCCTTTCAATCTTGAGATTTGTTATTTACTTGGATGGAGGTGACCGTGGATTTGGAAATCCGCACGCTCTCTTGTAACTCATCCTGCAGACATGACTTGGAAGTGCCCATATTGGACTGGAGTGGACAAAATTAAAAACCACACAACACCAGTTTATATCCAACAGGTTTATTTGGAAGTACTAGCTTTCGAAGCCCAGCTCCTTCATCAGGTGGTTGTGATAAAGGAGCAGCATTTCAAAAGCTGGTGCTTCCAAATAAATCTGTTGGACTATAACTTGGTGTTGTGATTTTTATCTTCTTCCTGCAGACACAGGTCACAGTCATGAAAGGGGAGATTACAGCAGCATTTACAAGGAGAATTATGTCTTTCCAGTTTCAGGAAAACTCCTCCCCCTTCATTTCAGTATAAATTTGTTACCACGAATTGCTGAATGTGGTATCTGAATCCAGGATGAACGAGAACGTGTGTGTTTGTGGGACTGATTCAGACACTTTATTTTTTATCTCATGATGTTCACTCTCTGCTGGAATGAACACCCAACCCGCTGCCATTCCTGTGTCATTCAGTGAGGCCCTAACCTTTCAGTGGTCACCGTAAAGACTGACATCTGACTACTTCATTCATTTTCATCAGTCAAATGCTTACACCGTGCACTCGATGTATCCTGCTCTGATTGCCATTCAATCAGACCCAGGATCAGCCATGGAATGTTTTTACCTTCTTTCTGTAAAATAAGAAACATTGAAGCTCACCTGTGTCTTCCTCTTTTCCACAATTTTGTGTTCTGCTTCACTATCCAAGTTCATTGATTTGCCTCATGAGGTGGATCATCTTGAGCTTCAATTGATTCAGCTTTGATGCTCTGAACCCAGACCATCAATGCACAAATTACTGTGTGTTCCGAATCTTCTCCCAGACCCAAACTTCAGTTCATATTTAATCTTTAATTAAGTGTGAAGCAGGCCATTCAGACCATCAAGTCCACATACATCCTCCGAAGCGCATCCCAAGCAGACCCACTCCATCACCATATTGTTCTCATGGTCAATCTATCTAGTCTGCACATCTTTGTGGGAGGAAATAGAGCACTTGGAGGCATGGAGAGAATGTATAAACTCCAGTTGGAAAGTTACCTGAGGGTGGAATCAAATTCAAGTTCCTAGCGCCATGAAGCAGTAGTGCTCATTGTTGTGGTTCTGTTCACAACACAAATTCCCAGCTCGGCAAACAGAACCACAACATTTCTGGTATCTTTTGCAAAAGTGAGAATGGTCTGAGAGAAGAGATGGAGCACTTGATTTAAATGACTGAGGCAATTCAACATTTTCTTTGTAGTGATCCTCCAATAGTGCAACAGCTCCTCATTAATGAGCAAGCAACTTTTTTTCACTATCTTCGAACAAATTATCTGGAATGCGTTCTGCTACACTCTCAGTACCACTTGCTGAATTGCAGCTTTGATTGTACAATGTCCTGAATCACAAAAGTAGAAGTCATGCACAGATTCACAATGATCAAACCCAGCTATATCTCACAATTGTTATCAGATCATGTTATGTCAAAATATCTCCAGTTTTGTCAAGAATTGAGAATCAAAAAAATCATTACTTTGACGTTTTATAATCATAAAAGTTATTTATAAATGTTGGAAGTGACCAATCGATCTGGACTGAGTGTTCACAAACAATTTGGAATGGTGAGGACAGTGAAAGGTGAGGGTTTCCTTTAATGCTTATTGTAACAGGCTTGAGCAGGACAGCATACTATACAACTGACAATGTATCCAGTGATGGTCAGGTAACTGAACAACACAGACAGGTAAACTTTGAATAGCAATACATGCAACAGCATAACAATTTTCTTGAACTATATTTAATATTATTCAGGGCACAAAAATTATACATTGTTAACAAATTATTGACTATTTTACATGGGCGATCCAGGACACATTGTTGGTTCCCGTTATTCATTGGAACCTGACGCTTTCGTCCCTCTCCATTGATGTAGATAGGGGTCTACCCTCCATCTTGCTTCCTGAAGTCAATGATCAGTTCTTCTGTTTTGCAGACATTGAGACAAAAATTGTTATCATTGCACTATGAAACCAAGCACGCTATCGAATTCCTATATTCTGACTCATCATTATTTGATATGCAGCCTACAACCATGATGTCATCAGCAAACTTGTAGATGTTCGTATGAAATGTAGCCACACGGTCATGTCTACAGGGAATATTTGAGGACTAAGGATGCATCCTTACAGATCCGCAGTGTTGAGAATTATTATAGAAGAGGTGCAGTTGACTACCTTCACTGATTGCGGTCTGTGCATCAGGAAACTGAGGATACAGTTGCAGAAGGTAGAGCCATGCCCTAGGTCTCAGAGTTTTGAGATTAGTTCAATTGGGATTATAATGTTGAAGGCGGAGCTGCATTTGATTAGTAGGAGCCTGATGTAGGTATCCTTATTATTAGACTTACAGTGTGGAAACAGGCCCTTCGGCCCAACAAGTCCACACCGACCCGCCGAAGCGAAACCCACCCATACCCCTACATTACCCCTTACCTAACACTACGGGCAATTTAGCATGGCCAATTCACCTGACCCGCACATCTTTGGACTGTGGGAGGAAACCGGAGCACCCGGAGGAAACCCACGCAGACACGGGGAGAACGTGCAAACTCCACACAGTCAGTCGCCTGAGTCGGGAATTGAACCCGGGTCTTCAGGCGCTGTGAGGCAGCAGTGCTAACCACTGTGCCACCGTGCCGCCCACATCTAGATGTTCCAGGGACAAGTGTAGATCTAGGGAATTGTGTCCACTGTGGACCTGTTCTGCTGACAGGCAAATTGGAAGGGAATGAAGTCGTGTTATCATGTTGCTCCACCTCTTTCTCCTTTCATTCCATTCCTCATGTGGACTCCTCATTCCATTATCTGCTGCATCTAATGTTGGCTCTCAGTTACTTGGATTTATTCCTCAATTGAATTATTTTTATAACTGGATATTTCACTGCATATATTAACTGGTCTCTGAATGCTCTCTGCGTCACCACATAAATAAAAGCGTTTGTGCAGCAACTCAGGTTCCGCAGCATGAATGCGATTCTTTCAAATGTACGAAAAGCAGTGTAATTCAAAGAATTAGCAGCACTAAACATATATAAAATGTACCCCAACCAGAGAAGTATGAAGCTTGCACATATGGCAAAGAGTAAAATGACAGATTTCTTTCTGCTCTCCAGCTCTGGGTCATTCTCTATTTTTCTCTGACCTTTCAGTTCCACACGCACCTTAATTGCCTCGAAGATATGTCTGACAGTCAGGACATTGATATATAGAATAAAAGTGAATGGGAACATTGGTGTTAAAAATTGTTCAAAATATTTGAAACTTGCCCACCGACGGCCATTATAATAACTGCGTGTGGTAAAACAGTACCATGGAACATTGTTGATGATCCTCCCAGGTTTAAATCGGAAGTAGTTAGGAATGTTCTTTAAGGAAAAGAAAATATAAATTGTTGCTAGAACCCTCATTGCAGTTTTCTCTGTGCAATACTTAGTTTTCATCTGATGAAAACAGATGGCAACAAATCGATCAAAAGAAAAAGCAGCAGTGAACCAGACAGAACAATCAATGGCCGAGCAGGTCAGGATGTAGATAACACTGCAAACAGGAGTGATGTTTAGGAGACACTGTGGATAGTAATAAGACACAAATCTATCAAGTACAATATCAAAAATGATGAACAGTGGATCAGAAGTTGCCGTGGCCACCAAATAGCGAATAGTGCATGTAGAAAGACCACACTTGCCCCGAGCCAAGAGTGCAATCACCACTAGACTCACTGTAAGAGAGAGAAAGGAGAAAAAGAGACTTGAAGTTACTCTCTGTGCCTGATCCCAGATTGTAAGTAATGGCAAGAAGATCGTTGTTGTTCCAAACCACATGAAGTCTCGAGAAGCTGAACCTCAGTAGCAAACTCTCTCTAAATGAATCATTTGCACTTTTAAAAGACAGAGGTAAGAACATGAGTGACAGTTTATTTGGAGCAACATGGTCACATATTCAATGTTTTATACGGGTTGGCAGTGGTTGATTTGAGCTGCTGACTGGCTGGATTTTCCTATAGGACCACAAAATCTACACAAAGGCACCTTGCATGAGTAAATCAACAATGTTGTACATTTAGCACAAACATTGATTGCAAAATTCTTGCAATCAGTTTTGGATTTCCACAGCTCAGATTGCGTCTAGAATTTTAGGTCCACGCTGTATGAAATATAATACGGGATATTAAGTCACTTCACAATGACTGGGAGTGGATGCACTCCACAATATGAAATTTTAAAAAATGATAAAATTTTGAGTCCATCCCACATGTACAGGATTGAACATACCAACAATTCTATCCATGGAAGTATTCAGCAGTGAATCCAAGCACCATACCCAGGTTAGGTGCCTATCACAATCATAAGAATTTCAATATTTGGCATGGAGTCCCCGACCTGTCTGAGACTGTACTCCACTGCTCCCACCCAAATCCATGCAGCATTGGTTATTGCAACTTTCTAGTTTAGAATTCACACTTTTTATCTGGGAAGAAGCAAAGCTTCCTGCCTGACGTCCAGGCTCTCTCTCACGCAAGCTCCTCCCATATTCAGAGCACATGCTGGGGCTAAGAATGTCCATAGGTTACCCAACACACACCTTGGAAATCACTAGAATTGTACTAAAGCTTGTTGTGGGAGACCCAAACATTATTCCATTGCCTGGCTTCAGAGGCTCTCTCTGAATTCAGGCCAATATTAAAGGTTAGGGAAGATGATGGGCTCATGATCAAATACTAGATTCACAACAATCTGGTGACTTTAAGATGATTGCTCCCTTTTTTAGACCACTTCTTGTGATAGGATATCCTTATGTAATGTTCATTTTCACGAGCGTGCAACTCCCAAAATTGACCCAGTTTTAAAGATAAGAGATCCTTAATTTGATTCAGTGTAATTTTCTAAAGTAAGGAACACCAACGCATAAACCCATAGACCACAGGGAAAAGGATCTGTCTTCTGGCTTATAGAGCAGGAGTAGTTGGGAAATTCGTTGGACAAGACAAAATAAGCTTTAACATGGACCATCCACTGGAATAGCTGACATCCTGAATCCAGCAAGATATCAGCACCAAGCTTCCCTACTTTCCCCTTGGTTATTTCTCCACCTGTCTCCCATGTGGGACATTCTTTTGGACAATAACCACAGCTCAGGTTCAGAGCTATCATCTTTCAGCTGTGGGAATATTGGTTAATTTTGTTTGTACTGCATAATGTGGTGCTTTGTAAATGTTGTTGGAGATGCTTTCAGTGAGACACATAGAAAGCATTCCATCCCACCCAAGCTATACTTTCTGGATGGTAGACATGGATTGGAGAGACAGACAGGGAGCTTATTGCTGCTGTAATCAATATCTGCCATACTCCTGTGTCCACAACACTTGCATGGCTGGACTAGATCATTTTCTTGTCAGTGTTTGGGCCAGGTTGTTGTTAGCCATGCATTTGGTGACAGGAATGTCACTGTAAGCCAATGGCATATTGGTAAATTCTCACTTCTTGGGGATGGCTATTCCCTGGTGCTGTGGGATACGAATGTTACTTGTCAATTACCAGACCAAGCTAGATGTTATCTCACTGTATAATGACACAGATCTTTTCATTATCTAAGGCGATGTAAATGGTGCTGAATATTGTCCAAGCATGAACAAACCTCTCTACTTTGGAAATGGCAATGGAGGGAAAGGCATTGATGAGGCAGCTGCAGATTTTAAGGGCAAGGCACAAGTGTGAAGAACTCCTGCAGAGATGTGTGACGGCTGAGATGATTGACCTCCATCGACCTTAACTATCTTCATCTGTGGTCAGGATGAAATGCAAGAGAGTTGTAATCTTGGTGAGTTCAGTTTTTCAAGGAGTCCTTATTGTGAATATGTGTTCACTGTAAATGTTTAAGAGTTGAGCATTTGTTGTCAGTAATTAAAATTTAACTGTAAAAAGAGCAGCATCTGATTGAGATAAATACAATCAATACGTCTGTAAATCCAAGTCAAGCGATCCTGAGTTTGTCACACTAGAATAAAGATGGGGTTGTGCTGGAAGGTCAAAGGCTGAGGGAAAAACAGGTCAATGTGTGACACAGTTTGAATGCCCAAGAAAAGTCAGAATGTTTGTCATTATCACACTAAAGGGATAGAAATACTCCCAATTCTGGAAGTGGGCATTGTGAGCTGTCTTAGTGACATGTGTACCAAGGGCAGGCAGAAATAACTCGTTATGTTGAAGGTAAAGTTAATCAGTCATACTTTTCAATATTTCATGTACAGGTTGTTCTGTTACAATGTGTTTCGTTAGCACAAAACCTCTATAATGCAATTGACAACACTGTTTCTAAAGTGCAGAATTATAAGGTATGTCTTAGTTATAATATTATTCTGGCCCGATTAGTTCAAATGGTGCTCTTATTACGCAATGTGCTTATAACATGGGATTGCATGAAGTGGAATTACCATATTATAGCAGAACTGACTGTAAGTGTTTCCTTATTCTGCAACTATGTTCCCTCGTTCAAGACTCCTACATAAGTGGAAACATCATCTCAACATCAACCCCGTCAAACCCCTCAGAATTATATATATTTCAATGAGATCACCCCTTACTTTTTCAAAATGCTAATGAGTGAAGACTTAATCTGGTTATCATTTTTCCTAAGTCAACCCTTCACCCCAGGAATCCGTCTAGTGAATCTTTTGAACTGCCTCCAACACCAGCATCTCGTTTCATAAATATGGAAACCAGAATCATACACAGTACTAAAGGTGCAGTCTCAACAATCTGTACAGTTGTAATAAGACTTCCCTAAATTTACACTTCAAACCCATGGTAACAAAGCCCAAATTCCATTTGTATCCTTAATTACTTGATGAACATGCGTGCTAACCTTTTGTTTTACACACAAATCTCACTTTGCTGACCTTTTTGAAATCTTCCTCCATTTATAATTGTTTGCTTTTTGATTCTTCCTAGCAAAATGTTTGACCTTACACTTTCCAGCAATAAAGCTCCAGCTTCCAAGTTTTTAGATTAGATTACTTACAGTGTGGAAACAGGCCGTTCGGCCCAACAAGTCCACACCGACCCGCCGAAGTGCAACCCACGCATACCCCTACATTTACCCCTTACCTAACACCACGAGCAATTTAGCATGGCCAATTCACCTGATCCGCACATCTTTGGACTGTGGGAGGAAACCGGAGCACCCGGAGGAAACCCAGGTAGACACGGGGAGAACGTGCAAACTCCACACAGTCAGTCGCCTGAGACGGGAACTGAACCCGGGTCTCTGGCGCTGTGAGGCAGCAGTGCTAACCACTGTGCCACCGTGCCGCCCACTTTTGCCCATTCACTCCATGGATCTACATCCCCTTGCAGATTCCTTATGTTCTTACCAGAATGTACCCCCCACCACAGCTATTTATATATCATCAGTAAATTTGAATACATTATACTCTATTTCCTTCTTCAAGTCATGAACATAGATAGCAAGGAATTGAGTTGCTGGGACATGTTCTGATGACACTTCACAAATTACATCTTTCCAACAAAATGTCTATTAATCCAAACTCTCCATCTTCTGTGTGTCAATCCAGTCTCAATCCATGCTAATACATTGCACTCAACACTGTGAGCTCCTGTCTTGAGCATTAACCTACTTAATGCACTTAAAAAAACCTTTGAAATCCAAATGCACTACATCTTCACTTTTGACGCCTCAAAGTCTGTCCACCAGCTAGAAGGCGCAAGTCAGGAATGTGATGGAATACTCCCTACAGTACCACATCCAAAAAGAAGTATGCTTCTGTTTCTTGAAAGACGAGTACAGCTAAAGCTGGGGTACGAAACTTGAAAAAAAATTAGCGATGCAAGATATAGAGACGGAATTTCCATGAATAAGGGTGATGACAACTAGAGTTGGTTTTGTTAGGATATTCATTCAGCATTCGAACACTTGGTAATGGGAAAGGCATGTCAGAGGTAGTCAGAGATATTCCTACTTATGCAAGGCCACTGGCTACGTTGTTCCCC
The DNA here is from genome assembly GCF_020745735.1 of Hemiscyllium ocellatum. Classification (NCBI taxonomy): domain Eukaryota; kingdom Metazoa; phylum Chordata; class Chondrichthyes; order Orectolobiformes; family Hemiscylliidae; genus Hemiscyllium; species Hemiscyllium ocellatum. The sequence continues at coordinate 667,482 of NW_026867467.1, read as the reverse complement.
TCCAGTTAGTTACCCACACTCAGTATAATTTTACTTTGAGAGATACTCCCAATGACACCTGAACACTGGGGTAAGTTGTTCCCCTTTTGCTAGGATCCCACACTCCGAAATTCTAATTGAAAGATGCTAACTGAATCACAATGCCACTGGAATTAGATATTCCCTTCAGGCTATTGACCCACATGCAAAACAGTTCTACAGTGAAAGATTTTAGCGATTGAGGGCATTTTCTATTCATGGTCCACATTGACTACAATGCTGCTTTTACAGATACCCACAGGAAAGCGAGAACACTGGGTCACAAATTCCTTATGACCAATTCTTTTTGTTTACTGACACAGAATCATTGGCTGGCCAGCATTTATTAGTCAACCTCAGTTGCCCTTGAGAGGTGATGTGAGCTGTGTTCTTGAACTGCTGCAGTCCATGTGCTGTAGGTTGACCTACAATGCCATAAGGGCATGGATTCCAGGATTTTGACCCAGTCTGGCATTGAAGGCATGGTGATATATTTCCAAGTCAAGCTGGAGAGTGGCTTGGAGAGGAACTTTCAGGTGGTGGTGTTCCCAGGTATCCACTGTCCTTGTTCTTCTAGATGGTACTAATCATAGTTTTGGACAGTGCTGTTTAAGGACTTTTAGTGAATTTCTGCACGTATCCTGTAGATGAACACACTGCTGTCAGTGGTGAAGATAGTGGCTGTTTGTGGATGTAGTGCTAATCAAATGCACTGCTTTGTTTAGGATGGTGTCAAGATCCATCAGTTTTGTTGAAGTTTCACTCATCCAAGCAATTGGGGAGTATTCCATCACGCTCCTAACCTGTGCCTTGCAGGTGGTGGACAGGTTTTTGTGAGTCAGGAGGTGATTTGTTTGCTACAGTATTCTGAGCCTCTGACCTGCTGTCCCAGCCACTGTATTGATGGGGTGAGCCCAGTTGACTTTCTGGCCAATATTGATAATTGGGAATTTACTGATGTTAACACCACTGAATGTCAAGGTGTGGGGGAAGGTCATCTCTTATCACAGATAGTCATTGCTTTGCATTTGTATGGCGTGAATCTTATCTGCCATTTTTCAGCCCAAGCCCAGATACCCAGCATATCTGGCAGCACAGTGGCAATCAATGCTGCCTCATGGCACCAGGCACCCAAGGTTAGGTTCTGGCCTTGAAGGACCGTCTGCATGGAGTTTACCTGTATGTGTGAGTTTGGTTTCAATGGTTTCATCTCACAGTCCAAAGCTGTGCAGGCTCGTTAGCTTATCCATGATAAATGCAGAATTATGCCAGTAGGGTGGTTGTGTGGGATGGTCTTCGGAGGGTTGGTGCTGACCCAATGGGCTGAATGGCCTCTGTCTGCACAGTAGGGATTCTACAATTCCATGATATTGTTGATATCTTGCTCCCTTCAAACATTGATTTCTTCAGTATCAGATGGGTTGCAAATGGTGCTGAACATTGTGCAATTATCGGCAAACATCCCCACTTCGGACTTTCTGGTGAAGGGCACGTCGTTGATGAAGCAGTCGAAGATGGTTGGGCCTAGAGCACTACTCTGAGGAACTGCTGCAGAAATGACCAGGAGATGAGAAGACTGACCTCTAAGAACCACTCTGTGCCGGTTTTGACTCCATCCATCGGAGTTTGCTTCCTGATACTCCATTCATTCCAGTTTTGCCTGGCTCCTGATGCTACACTTGACTCAGTGTGGTCTTGATGTCAAAGGTAATCACTGTCACCACACTTCTGGAAATCAGCTCTGCAATTCAGCTCTACAATGATGGATTCTCCCAACAACAAGACACTATTACAATCAGAGGGTCCAGCCTGATGTTAGTGATCCCAATACAGTTCAGTTCCATGATCATTAATACCTTCATTCAGAGTGATTTCTGGAGACTTGACTCAGTATCACACATCAATCCAGTAAATCAGGGGCAATGAAGAGTGCCTATGGGAAATAAAACCTTTTTTTTTGTTGTTCTCAGTTGACGAATTACATCACAGGGTTAGTTTGGAAATGTTAAATGTGTACATTGATATCACACATTAGGAAATTGTACTGCCCAGTTCAGTGACCAGTCAGTGGAGGGTTAAATGTATTTGTCATGCACACCAATGGATCAGCATTCAGAGAGTACCCCACATCTGAGAGGTGGATCCTCTGGGGAGGTAAAGACTGAACTTGAAGAGAAGAAATAAATACTTGAAGAGAGCCCATCACAGAATGCTTGTACCCCAGCACATTCAGTCTTCTCTATTGTACTAACCTCTGGCATTATGGCAGCAACACATGTTCTCTGAATCTGATTTCGTTCCCTTGGCTGTCAAATGAAATTTGTTTAATATCTTGTCACTCAACATTCCATGGGAATGGGTTGAGCTCAGTTGACTGGACTGTTGGTTTGCAGAGCAGTATGATGCTAACAGCATCGGCTCAATTCTGGCGTGAGGTTACCATGAAGGACTCTCCTTCTCAACTTCTTACCTCATCTGAGGTCTGGTGGCCCTCACATTAAATCACCAGCAGCCTCTTCTCTCTAATGAGAGCCCTACAGTCTGGTAAGACTATGGTGACACAATATATCGAACACTGTATTTTCCTTCAAGTGAATCATTATGGAATTGAAGAACGGTGTCATTATTACATGAAAGAGTTTGACCCACTGTGTTACTTCCCTGATGTAAAACACACTGTTCCAGACATGCCCCAGGCAGCAGTGTTGATGAAGCAGCCCTGACATTTACAATGTACTGTGGGAACATTCAGCTCAGTGTTACTGTTACTGCAAACATTTATAAACTTCCAAGTGCTAGCTGGAATCAGCAAGACCCTTCCATACTACCTCTCATCCACTCCCAATTTAAATTCGATTCCTCGATAGCCACAAAACAGTGAGATTACTCAGCACCTCAATGTGATCTCCAATAAACCACCTCATATTGATATAGAGATTCAATCAACATGGAAACTTTTATCCAACCAGAAGGGGCTGAATGCACTGAACTGCCCTGTGTGGGGTCAGTTCCCTGAATGGCCAGGGTGAAGACATGAGTGACTTCCCACAAAGTGAATACAGGTGAGCAGTCATTCCCACTCACCTCAGCTTTCCAATCATTCAGAATGTGACGAAAATATGACAACATTTCTAAGGGCAGATTGGCTCAAATTGATCAGCAAGATCTGTTTAGACAGACATCCTATGTGACAATCGGTGCAATGATGTCCCACACCATGAGATAAAGAGAATCATGTAAATCAGGGTCGACAGGTGATTCACATGAGAACACAGAACATCGAACTGTACAGCTCAGGAACAATCTTTATAAACATGAAACATGACATCTTGACTCTTGTACTCAATTTATCAGCCAAGAAAGGCAAGCTGACCATACATCTTCTTTGCTACCCTATTTACTTGCATGGTCACTTGCAGGGAGCTATGGATTTGAACACCAAGATCACTGTACATCAATGCTGTTCAGGGTTCTGCCATTAACTGTATATCTTTTCCCTAACTTTCAATCTCCTAAAGTGCAGCGCCTCATACTTACCCAGATTAAACTCCATCTGCCACCTTTCCACCAATATCAGCAATTGATCTCCACTGTATCTTTGACAACCTTATCCACAACTTCACTGAACGTTCTATCATCTGCAAATAAACAAAGGGCAGAGGTCCCATTATGGAACCTTGAGGAACACCACGAGTCACGACCCTCCAGCCAGAAAAACACCTTTCCTCACTATCCTCTGCTTTCTATGGGAATCGAAGTTCACCTCACCATGGATCCCATGTAGTGTAATCTTCAGGATGAGCCCACCGTGAGGGACCATACCAGAAGCCTTTACTGAAATCCATGCAGACAACATTCACTGCCCTACCCTCATCAATTGCCTTTGTCACTTCCTCAAAAGATTCAATCAAGTTAGTAAGACATGACCTGCCTTGCATAATGCCATGCTGACTGTCCCTAATTAGGCCCTGCATTTCCAAATGCATGTAAACCCTATCCCTAAGAATCATCTCCAATAGTCTATGTTAATATCTGTTCAGCAGTATGCTGTTGATGGACTATGATTCAA
>NW_026867467.1:662199-663295 GCF_020745735.1 Hemiscyllium ocellatum | reverse complement strand
CACCTTTCTTAAATACTAACACCCACATTAGCCAGTCTTCCGGCACCTCACCTGTAGCTTGATGATACATTTATCTCAACAAGGGGCCCAGCAATCATTCGCTAGATTCTCACAGATGTCTAGGGTACACTTGACAGGTCCTGGAGAGTTGTCCACTTTTAAGGATTTTAAGTCATCTAGCACTTCCTCCTCTGTGAATGGACATGTTTCAAGATATTCGACGTTTCGGGCATAAGCCCTTCTTCAGGAATGAGCCCGAATCTCCTGTTCCTTGGATGCTGCCTGACCTGCTGGCTTTTCAAGCAACACATTTTCAGCTCTGATCTCCAACATCTGCAGACCTCACTTTCTCCTCCATTTCAAGATATCACTAGTTATTTCCCATGTTCTATATTTTCCATGTTCCTTTTCACAGTAAACACTGATGCTAAACACTAATTTATTATTTCCCCTTCTCTCGTGGTTCCACACATAGGCTGTCTTGCTGATCTTTGAGGGGCCCTATTGTCTCCCTGGTTACCCTTTTGTCCTTAATGTATTTGTAAAGCCCCTTTGGATTTTCCTTAACCCTATTTGCCAAAGCTATCTCATGTTCCCTTTATGTCCTCCTGACTTTCCTCTTAAATATAATTCTATAAGCCGTTATGCTCTTCTAAGGACTCACCCGATCTCTGCCGTTTATGTCTGATATCTGCTTCCTTCTTTTTCTTGACTAGAACCTCTATTTCTCGAGTCATTCAGCATTTCCTCCACCTACCACCTTGCCCTACACCCTCACAGGAACATACCTTCTCTGGAGTTCCATTATTTCATTTTTGAAGGCATCCTATTTTCCAGCCATCCCTTTACCTGCAAACATCTGTCCCAACCCAAACAACTTTTGAAAGTTCTTGCCTAATACCATCAAAATTGGCCTTCCTCCAATTTAGACTTTAATCTTTAGATCCAGTGCTTTCCATCACTATTTTAAAACTAATAGAATTATGCTCATTTGCCCCAAAGTACTCCCCCACTGACACCACAGTCATCTCAGTCTGCCTTATTTCCCAAAAAGACATCATGTTTTACACCTTCTCTACTCGGTATATCCACACTC